>NC_142009.1:250092317-250392317 GCF_049901735.1 Notechis scutatus | reverse complement strand
CTTGTTTATATAATACCTTTAATCCAGCCAGCCACTGACCCAGTGAAATGACCTAACTGGGATCACCATAACCAGATCTATAGTTTCCCGTTTCCCAAACACAGATCTATCCAGTTTCTCTAAGAACGGTCCAGGTCAATCTGGCAAAGTTCCATTGTATCACCAGCCCAGAACCCATTGGCTAGGAAAGTAATTGTCTGGGATTAACAAATGCGCTGATATGGAACAGGGACAACACACTTCTAAAATGGAGGCCGGAGGAAAAACAACTTACTGTCTGGAAGTTTGCATCTTCTGACAATCTCCATGAGTTCATCCACTTGCACAAATGGACCCTGCACACACACACAAAAAAAGATTAGCCATTTAATAGGGACATTGACATAAAAGTATTATAGTTCAATAAATGTAATATTAATAAAATGAGGCAGTAAACTACCAAAGTCTTCAGAAGATTTAATTGTATTACAACTAACCTGAAAACACACAGGAGGTGGGAGAAGTTTCATTAGAACTACAGCAGCAGGTGGAACAGGAAACACACCACCAGGAACCGGATGTAAACCAGGAGCTAGAATACAACCACACAAAAATAACAATGGTTTTACAGCAAAAGTAAAAAGGCTTGATTGGAGTTTTGTGTATTTTGGAGATGAATCTTACAAGGCATCATATGCAATGAATAAAAATCTGAGATCAAATTAACTCAAACTTCATGCAGTACTTGCGTAAGAGTGAATTAGAAAGGCATTTTTAAAATAAAGTTTCAGTCAGAATATAGCAGAGAATTTCCCTTTTTATCTTGACAAAATTTAGTAATCCTCTTACGTGCTAAATGCCTTGGTTGAAATGGAATCATTTGCTGGGTATCTGGTTTTGGATATTCTGGCTTTCTGTCTGCTTCATCTTTTAGCACAGGTACTATAGAAGGTGCCACTACAGGATCTGGAATTATGGTTGATAGTTTTGCACGAGAGACATCCTGGAAATTGTATTGAAAGAAAGTGTTAATCCATTTGACTAAATTAATTTAAAAAATCTTTAAATGATGAAAGTGCAATGGACATAATGTAACATTATCTGTTAAATTACCTTATAACCAAGAGCTTTGAGTTCACTGGCAGAACAAGGGTACAGATCCATGAATTTATATCTGTCTACCAGCAAAGCTGTTTCTTTGCCCTCATATTCTTCCTTGAAAGCTGTAAACCTTCGTTTCTCAACTTTTAATATGCTAGCCAAGTCACCAATATTGCTTTCAAAGGCTAAAAATCGAGCCCATATTTCTCTGTATAAGAAAATACAGAAGAAAACAAATAACCCAATAACAATTCATACGCCCAACAAGAGACAGAAAAATCAAAATATAGAAAACATGCCTATTTAAGCATATTTCTAACTACACTGTCTAAAATAGTACCAATGTTTTTTGCAACTGTTCAATAACCAGCAGGTTTCAAATCCAATTTGAAACATGTTCACTAAAAAAAATATTTTATGTGTTGGTGGCTTGCTACTAATCAACTGCATGAGAAACTATTCTAATGTTAAATTTATTGTATACAAATACCAGTCATTTTTTTTCTTATAACCAAAAGGCATAGCAATTGCCCACAGGTTAATTTTAGCTGCCTCCTTTTTCTATAAAATGTTTATTTTAGATCCAGAAAAACTGATAACTGAATTTACTCTATAAGCTGCTCTAGTAAGGAAGGACAGTCAAAAGAAATAATTCTGTACTTAATATTGATTCAGGTTGAATGACAACCAGTCAGCTTATGTATAAAGTAGGACCATGGTAGAAGAGCTCTTTTAAGTAAAATGGAAGCAAAATGAGCTGCATGCATAGATTATACAATTCACTACATTTAGGAGCAAAATGGCAGACAAAATAGCTATTTATTAAATGTAGGCAAATGTAATCCACAAATGTACATAACTCCCCAGCACTTTGGCTCCAAAAAATAGGGTCCAAGTGGAAATCACTTGTTAAAGGGAATAGTTTTCAGCGAGTAAACACAGATGAGTTGGGGAAGAATGTACAGTGAAAGCCAGGAAGGAGGTATGATCATTTATGTATATTTGTATTAATCAAATTTATACATCACCGATGTCACTGTACAAGTGACAGTCAAAGTGCCAAAGCATGCCAGGTCAGATCAGAACACCATCAAAGCAATTGGGGGCATCCATAAAATGAATGTGCTACATTCTTTGCTTCTCTTAGTATGACTCTATTTACAAGTAAAATGAGAGATCACTTGCAGGAAGGAGCTTTGGTAAGGCTTACCCAGATTTCTCTGGTGGAAGGCTCCCCGAGGTCAACACACGTTCAAACAGGACTCTTGTATTATTATCCTCTATTTAAAACAGAGTTTAAAAGCAAAGATGAAAACACATAAATATTTGACTGATTTTTAAAAACAGAAATTTTTAAAGAATAATTTTAAATTTAAAAAACAAGGTTGAAATACTGATACAAACTAAGAAAAATACCAAAAGAAAAAAAAATGCAGACAGAAAAAAAGGGAAGAAAAAAATCTGTAAAAGAAAAAAAGGGAAAAAATACAGGGCAATGATTTCTTCTTAATTCAAGACAAGTAGTAACCGTTTCAGTAACCTATCACCTTTTCTATTGTTTCAATCTAAAATCTCTTCATCCCATACCTTTTAAAAAATATAAGAAATTATAAGAAAATAACTTCGATTCTTTGAAAATCCCTGTCTATTCCACATGGATGGAACAAAATACTAATGGTTGCCTTTCCTACATAAAAGCTGAGCAAAAGGGGCTTAAGGCTGAAAAGAAGCTACATAAACTTAACTTTTAATTACATATTGATAACAATTAAAGGTACTGTATCACACTGAAACAATCCAAATCTTAACAGAATAATTTAAAATCCAATTGTTGACAACAGCAGGGTACATAAGATCAAACAAATTGTTATTATTGTTATTATTATTTGTAAAAGTGTCATTTTTAAACTGGCTGGGAAGGCTGCAAATGGCAATCACATGACTACAGCATGCTGCAGGTGTTGTAAATATGCATTGGTTGCCAGGCACCCAAATCATGATCTAGTGAACACAGGGGGACAGGAACAGCCACCAATTCCAGGATTTGTCAGACACCTATTTTTTCAGTGCTGATGTAACTTCAGCCATTGAATTGGTCAGTCAGCAAGTGAGGACTCACTGTACATTTGACTATGAGGGGAGATTTAACCCAAAGTCTTCCTAGTTCATCTTTTTAGTGCTCTGTTATATACATGTCCGCTATGCAATCCATCAGCCTTTGTCTACACTCTCTTCAAATCAGATTGTGTATAATAACCCTTCCGGGCATAAATCCTGATGAAATAAACTTTTACAAAAACAAAGAAACACTAAAAACACAAAAATCCAGGTTTTTTTACCAGTTAATTATGTGTGAATGCCTGTACAATTAGCAATTGCCCAATAGTTACAAATTAGGTGCTCAATTTTGGGGAAAATTTTTATTTTGTTTATACAAAAATGCTTTCTAACATTTTCACTGCATTTAGGACAGTTATAAGAAATAAATGAATATTATATTCTAATGGAAAAAAGACACAGTGAATTATAATCTCCAATTTAGTAACTTCTCTGTGTTCCTGGGACTTACCATTCAAATGAGAAAGATAATCAATATATGCCAAGACATATTCTGGAATGTCTCCATATTTCTTCAAGCCTAGCTCAAAAATCTTAAAAGCCACTGACTTGTCCTGTGAATTTAAAAACGTTATTAGTCAAGTAAAAAATGAAACATCTAAAAAACTAATATAATAATTTCACTCACTATAAAGAATTACCTTGCTACAATAATATTCCATCAGAGCAGCTGTAACATAGACATGGTGGCGGGTACGGGCATCTTCTCGTGCTTTCTTAAATATCATTCGGCCTGATTTTATACCTTCTGCTCGCCTTGCAAATTTCATGTACTGAATATAAACCTGAGGAATGGATAATCTTTTAGCTGCAGTGCAGTATAAAGAGATCTATGCTTTATTACGAATGTGGCTTGGTTGCACATTTAAATGTTTGTATTTTGAAATTCAAGGTAGCATATATATTTAACATGTTTTAGTTCTTACACATCCAAAACGTAACATGTAATTGTTTAAACTCATATTGCTTCTCAAATTCCTTGAGGGGCAAACCCGAGCCTCACATAGCAAATAACTGATATACAATTCATTGATCAAAAATCTCCACTACCATATTGCTCAAGTGACTGGCCCTAGAGTTGGAATTTTAAGTCACATTGCTTTGCTGCTTCTCCAGCTGCTATCCAAATTGCCAGTAACCTTTAGGGCTGTGAATTTTGCCAATGAATTGTTTAGGTTTGCTTAGATGTGGAAAACCTGGTTGGCTATTGGGAATTCCCCACTCAAAAAAGTGTCCATCTGGGTTTCAAGTGTAGCACCAACCATGATTCTAAGACAGGGCAGCAGGGTTGCTATTGTCACTTGAAAGATCCTGACAGCTCTCGTAGACTTATTGATCAAATTGGACTTTGGTGATCAATTGGGATTGCTGCTGCTGGACCAGCTTTGCTTTCAGAGCTGCTCAATTTTACTGGATTGACAGCAGAGTTTCCCAGACTTATATTGAAGGACTTCAACCTGCTTCCCCTGGGTATGGGGCCAGAAGCAGCTTGGAACTTCATGGTCACTATGAAGCCATAGTTGCTACCTTGAATGAAAGGGTCAACAACACCTCTAGATTGGGCTGTATCTATGTAAACTCTTTCTGCTTGTGGATCCCAGAAAATATCCCTGGTTTTCAGAAAGCTCTGGAACTAAAACAGCAGCAGAAATGTCTAGGATATTTCTGAAACAAAACTAAGAATGAATCTAATCAGGAATGTGATTATTTTTCCCCTTAATTGTGTCTTTAGGTAAAGATAGCCATCTAGAGGTCCTGTTCAAAGTGACCCAGTCTCTCTTAGGTAGGGATGGGCCTGAGGAATAGCTGCAGGACAACTACAAAGATACCTGAGGCAGATAGTCACTAAAATCCATTCTGAATTGGATTCCAGTTGTGCAAGTGCTTTGAAATTGCTTGAGGCACAGTCATATGGTTATATGAAAGAAGTTTAAGCCTGTTGGTCTCAAGGATGTGGACGAATCTATGGCCTCCTGTAACTTACATCCGTGTCCCTCCTGGCTGGTTAAGGCCTCTTGGGAGACAACCTGTGATTGGATCCAGGCAGTGGTGAAGTCATCCTTGAGGGAGGAGATGTTCTGCCGCCCTTAAATTGGTGGTGGTCCACCCCATCCTCAAGAAACTATCCTTGGATCCAACAGCTCTGGAAGATTTTCACCCTGTCTCCAACCTTGAGAAGGTGGTAGGCTTGCAGGTCCAGAGGAACCTGGAGGAAATAGATTATCTGGACCCTTTTCTGTCGTGTTTCAAACTGGGCTATAGCACTGATACAGCATTAACTGTATTTGTACTTGACCTACAACAGAATTAAGATGGGGGTGATGCATCCACCCTGACCATGCCTGATCTTTCCTTAGCCCTCAATACCATCAATCATGAATTGGCTTAGGGGATTGGGTGTGTGTGTGTGTGGGGGGCAAACAGTGCTGTGTGGTTATGTTCCTCCAAGTCAGTTGGTTTTGATGGGGAGAAATGTAGCCCTAGATTTCTGATTTTCAGGTTCCTTTAGAGCTCTACCCGCTCTATGCTTCTATTTAACATGAAACCAGCACATGAAGCCATCCATTAGTAAGAGTGTACGTAACATCAGTATGCTGGTGATATATAACTTTACCATTCTATCCTTGGTGAATCAAATTATGCAAACAAGGTTCTTTCATAATGTCTGTAGACTGGGGAAAGAGTCTGGATGGGAAAATAACAAACTTCAGTTCAATTTAAGCAAGATTGAGTGGCTATAGGTTTTAATGCCTCCACCCCTGCCCCTACATCTATAGATTTTTTATCTTTAGTTATAGGCGGGATTGCATTCTCCCAGACAAAATTAATTGTCTCACAACTCCAAAAATTGTGGTTGTTCCAACACTGGAGGTTTTTAAGGAGAGGTTGGACAACGATTTGTCTGAAATGGTATAGGATTTCCTGCTTGAACAGGAGGTTGAACTAGAAGACCTCCAAGGTCCCTTCCACCTCTGATAATCTATTATTCAGTGCACAATTTGAAGGCCCAAATTGGACTTGCACCTCCTGCTTGAAGAGCAGGTTGCAGCTGTGGGTAAAAGGGCCTTTGAACAATCTCATTAACTGTACTCATTCCTGGATCTGGAGACACTGTTCACTTGTCACTCATGCCTTAGTTACCTCTTACTTGATTTCTGACATGGGACTTCCTGTGAAGACCATCCAAATACTATAATTTCTTCAGAATGCAGTGGCATGAATAGTTATGGGTGCACCTTAATGCGCCCATGTAACATTCCTGCTTTATGAACTACACTAGCCTTCTATTGGCTTCTGAGTGCAAATTAAGATACTAGTTATCAATTACAATGTTTTATATCATGTTATGGTGGTTTTATGTTTATTAGTTATCTTCCTTTACTTTTCAATCCTATTTTGGCTGCTCAGCTTTATATGTAGTGAACTGGGCAGCCAGATAAAACTGTTTAAATAAATAAACAAAACCTTAAACAGCTGAAAAAGTTTGCATCACTAGAACTTATTTTTGAATATCATTCTTCATGTATGTATTACAAGTTAAATAACAACAATAACAAATTAAACTTGGATGTTACTTGACTCTCAACAACTCTGGGTGGCTCACATCAAACAGAGAGTATAATAAAATCAATAAAAGATAAAAAAAAATATCTAGATATTATGAAACTGTTATTTTGGTTTTTTACTTTTTTTGCTAGGATATTCTAGCATTCTTGATGATGCTGTTAATGCTGTTAATGTGAATGTGAAATTATTGTTAACAGCGATTCTACTTGCTATTCTCTTTAAACACATGTTGAAACAACATGTAGTATTTTTTATATTCCCATCATTATAAGCATAGGAATAAAATCTTTATCACAATGACAAAAAAGCTGAAATAACATATAATTGATTATATAAATTGAGGATTACAAAATAAACACAAAGAAAAGGTTTTTAAAATGCCACTGAGAGAGCTAAGCCAAGAGAATCGAAATTGGGCAATTTTTTTGAAAGTTGAAGTACTAGAGATCAAACATACCAAAGTGGGATCAATGTCTTCAATAGCCAAGAGTCTATTATATATGCTGTGTACTTTCTCATATTTCATACGACTCTGCACAAATTAAAAAAATATTTGATTAGTTTAGGCCCAAAGTGACCAGCATAATAGTGTGACTGTATTTTTATCGAGATTAATGAAATCCTCCCCTATGTTTAGAGATTGTAAAGTTTGAGAGAATAAAGAAATGTTTTGATTCACCTCTTCATAATCTGCATACGCAAAATAAAGAAGCATGTTCTTTTTTAATAAAGTGCTGATTGCTCTTTCATAAATATTTGCTGCTTCATCACTGAAAAGTTTAGCATTGTTCATATCCTAAAAGAAGATCAAATAATGAAAAGAATTTGTTAGGCAAAATAATTAAAAAGGATAGTCAGAAAACAATTTTTAGCCTTTTAAGCCATGCTCACTGGAAAAATTATACTAGCATTGTAAACTTAATTGGACTGCATATCAGAAACAAGCAAACTTGACAGATTTCTAATTAGATATTGGAATTCATCATATATATACATTGGCTGCAAACATTTATGTCATACAAGTAGTCCTTGGGTTACAATAACTTTTTTTTGCAACTGTTCAAAGTTACGATGTACTTACAACAAAGGGCATTTACAACTGGTTCTTCAAGTTTTGGTCATTACAACACTTCTGCAATCATGTGTTTAAAATTCAGATGCTGTTCTCAGTTCATGAGTATAATCATGTGACAGCCACAGTCACATGATATTAATTTCAAGCAAAATCAATAGCAAAGCCAGCAGATAGTTGAAAATTGCTCCCACATCCACTGCCTTTTTGCTCACCCATGCTCTGGAATTATTGCCCATGGCACCCCCCACCAACCCCCTTGGTATCCATGCATCTGCCTACATCTGATTGCAGCCCACCACCCATGCACTGGAGTATCTATCTGTAGAACCCTCTGCCCTGCCCTAGTGGACCTCCCCTTCAGCACTAGAATGCCCGCTGGCCTGCTTTCCTGGGATTTCTGCCTCTTCTCACTTAACAACTTGCATGGGTCTGGGATTACAATAGCAACTGGGACTGCCGAAATTGCAGTCTCACTAAGCGATGTGGTCATGTGACATCACCCCTTAGGATCTCATTATTTAATGATGGGACTTCCAATTCAATTGCCATTGTAATCAGAAGACTATCTGTAATAAATTCACAATATTGGTTACTTTTGTTTCCATACAATTTTTCAATTCTTTAAACCTGGATTAACATATTAAGTCAACTTGGTGTTATACTGTATAAAAACAGATCAATTTTAAAATAATTAATAATGTTAATATTAAATAACAATGTGTAATAAAACACATAGATAACACAAAACAATGTGTTATCTATGTCAGTAGTGTGCATGCAGATATTTCAACATTTTTTCTTACTCCTTTCTCAGCTAGCAGCTTGCTGGATTGTTCAAGATATTGTGCAGCTTCGTACCAGATATCAGGATGATGACCCAATACTAAGAGGCATTGTTCATATGCAAACATCACTAGGAGAAGACACAGAGACAATATTTATTTGGCATTTTGCAGAACAAATTATTTCTTATTTAAATCACAATGTTTCTTCAAACTCCTCACTAACCAATTTTGCATTGTCTGATTGAAAAATCACATAATATTGTTCTTCAATAAGTCTGTGAATTTGAGGGCATTCTCACAAATGTACTTGTTTTGTATTTTTAGTAGTATTTTTTAACATTTAAAATTGTTGATGAACCAAGCAACATCATAGTATTTAGCACACACAGGAATCATTCTTATATCCTTTAATCAAAGCAAAGGTAGATTTATTCTTTTATTCCAAAATTATCAGATTCTGTTTGCAAATGCCATGCAATCCCATCATGGAAGTGATCTGGGCAGTAAGATAAGACTTAGCACACAACATAGTGCTCTAGATTTAGAATCTAGACTCTTATCAAAGTACCGTATATGCCGGCGTATAAGACGACCCGGCGTATAAGACGACCCCCAACATTTCCACTCAAAATATAGTTTGTTATATACTCGCCCCTTTTCCGCACGCCTTCCACTTTTGCACTTTTTTTTTTGAGGCACTTTTGTCTACCGTGGAAACGAATCCTGTGAAGCCAAAAGGAGCAGCCAGCCTTCTCCCAGCTCCAAGGAACGAGGCTCGCACCGCCGGGCTCCGCTGAGGTATCCGGCTGGAGCTGTCAGGAGTTGTTACCGCTGGCGCGGCTCCGCGCTCCAGTCCGCGTTGCCTCGGGAAGGAAAGGCAAAAAGGAAGAGCCGCGGCTTTTGCCTTTCCTTCCCGAGGCAACGCGGACTGGAGCAGCGAGCCGCGCCAGCGGTAACAACTCCTGACAGCCCCAGCCGGATACCTCAGCGGAGCTCGGGCGGTGCGAGCCTCGCTTCCTTGGGAGCTGGGAGAAGGCTGGCTGCTCCTTTCGGCTTCACGGGATTCGCTTCCACGGTGCGCAAAGTGCCTCAGCCGCGGGCAGCGCAGTGCTTCCCAATTACTATTTGCGGCGTATAAGACGACCGGCGTATAAGACGACCCCCAATTGGAGGCATCTTTTTCAGGGCAAAAAGTCGTCTTATACGCCGGCAAATACGGTATCTGAAAAGCAAAAAAAAATGAACTTACCTCTCTTTGTGATGAGGGTTTGGTCTTCAGTACGCAGAGGGTTACTCTTTTCCCACTGAATGTATTTTTTCCACATGTCTACCTGCTGTGCTTCTTGTGGAGTATTTTGTGGTGGGACAGAGGGAGCATTACGGTCCAAACCTTTCATCACAGTCTCATACTCCTAAACGATAGGTAGATACTACAACAGTTAAAACAAGACAAATAATTCAATAATGTGTTTTGTTTTTAATATTTGAAAGTTGTTGTATCGGACACGTATTGCAGTAAAATGTATTCATTAAAAGGAAAACAAAAATCCACCATTATCCGTACCTTAGCAACACGTCTAGCATTCATATAATCTCTACTACGATCTTCAATCATTTTTTTGGCTAAGTGGATATTGATTCCCTGAAAGAAGAGAACAAGCTGTTAAACTCTGAATAAACTATATACCTGCAGAGGTTCACTCTTAAGTATTTTATTAAACGAAGTTACATATGGTATACACACAGCTCCCTTTTTATGACCCTCTAATACTTTAATTCAGGGTAGAATCAGGGCGAAAGGATGGAGATCAGAGTTTATTGGCCAGATGCCCATCCTGATGCCATGCAGAGTTCACACCAGATATTTTTTCTTTGCACCCTGGGGAAGAAATATCTGCCACTACCTAGGACTGAACTCTCAACCTTCCAAGTGGGAGGCAAGCATCTTCATCACTAGGCCACTATGCCGTATGATATATACAGCACAACTATAACGTGAGAATTTAAAAGAAGCATGACCAGAAATGTTCATAATTAAAGAACACTTTCAAAAATGTTGACTAGACCAGATTTCTTGTAAAAGGAAGGTAGGTAGGTAGGTAGGTAGGTAGTTAGGAGGGAGGTTTCTTTCTTTAGATAAAAAATAAGTTTCAGTTTTCAGTTGTTTAAATAACCAGTCACTGATTGTCAAGTTAAGGTATTCATATTGTTATTATAACTGCTACATAAACAATTCATATTAACTCCATCAACTTCTTTCAACTTTTGGAGACTGAACCTCCGGTGGCATTTCCATCGAAGACGCACCAGTAATCGCGATCGTGCGCGGCTTTGATCTATGCGTGGCCTGTTGGAGGGGTCCCTGAGAGACCGGAACCATCTGACCCACCTTGTAGGGATGGGGGGAAAAGGGGGAGACCGTCAGCTGAATCGAGGGGAGCCACATCTCCCCTCCCTGGCTTGGTATTTACTCCCCTAGAAGACAGGGAGAAGTGGCAGTTTAATGGCTGCCCTGAAGACCGGAAGCTGCCGGGACTTAAGTTTGTGCTGGAGAGTGGAAATGGTGAGCGGCGTGTAACTGGATAAAAAGTCTTTGAATATTCTTTTGATAACCCTGAAAAGCGGAAAGAGCGAGCCCTCGTTTGGAAGAGTGGTAGCGGCGAATGGGAAATAAGAGGAAAATATAAGGTAAAGAAAAAACCAGAAATAAAAGAATTATATGAAATCAAAGATTAAATTTGGAATAACATATAGAATTGGTCATTAATTAGCAATTGGATAAAATGCTGGACTTATTTGAAATGGATAAAATTTAATGTTAATACTACGGAAAAGAGAATTAAAAATAAAAGAACTCTGAAAAGAAAGTGATATAGAGCACCACCTAATGGTTAAAGATTTCCCTCTCTTATGTTTCTATGGAAAATTACTGGTTGTATAAATATTTGAAAGAGAGAAGAAATGGAATAAAAGATTATTAATACAATAAGAACCTCAGAAGCTTTTTTTAAAAAGTGGGGACTACAGTAAAATATAAAGAAATGCAATATTTTGCGACTGTTGGAGGTTGACTGTGACAAGAAAATAGAAGAAAAAGAAAGTGAGATAAATGGAGACTTTTGGCAAGGACGAAAACAGAATAATTTAACCTTTAATAAAACAAAGAATAACTCAATAGATTAAACAAATAGAAGAAATAAGCAAAGAATTTAAACCGGAGCTCCTAACTGTGAGAAGTATGTTAAAAGAAAGAATGAGACTGTTGGATATAAAGTAATGGCGTTGCAGCTCACAGAAGAACAAAGAAAGCCCAGAGAGAACGAGTTAAAGGAGGAAAACAACAGCCTAGATGAATATGGAGAACAAGGACCACTGCCAAAGGACATAAAAGGATTTAAAATAGAGACATTGACAACAGAGACAACAAATAAAAGAGATAAGGCTCCCAAGACTAAGAAAAAGAAGAAGGAAATATATAAGAAAAACCCCAAAAAAGAGAACTGAAAAGGGTGGGGGAAAACATGGCTGACAAGCAGAGGGAAATAAAAATAATACTAGAAGGAAAAAAGAAGGACCGGGGAAACTTAGAAAAGGGAAAGCTGGCTAAAATTAAAAGCAATGATAAAGCCGAGAGATTTAGAGATAAGGTTTAGAGATAGTATAAGGGGGAATACCACATGGGAATGTATATTGGCATTTAGTTTAAAACTTGCTGGGAATTATTTTAGGATTGTATGTGTATGTATGTATGTATGTATGTATGTATGTATGTATGTATGTATGTATATATAAAACTGTATATGAATTATGCTGTTATGAACCCTTTCTTTGGAGGATTAAAAACAGGGGAATGGAAATGTATTAAAATATATAGATAAACTTTGGCTAAGTGGAAAGGAAGAAAAAACATGATTATTAATGATCATAAGAAAAGTGAAGATAAAATGAGACATATAAAGAAGTTATTTTAGCGATTTTTTGGAGGGGATGCTTCAAAATATATATATTTTAAAATATACAGTTGATTACTTAATGGATACTAGAAGTGTATAATGAGAGTATTGTATTATGATTAAAGCAGGGGAATGAAAAATTATTAAATTAAATAGATTGAGGGGATATACCATGTGGATCCTAAATATATTGGCTTTGTTTTATTTTTACTCTTTTTACATTGTCTATTATACATCGGCCTAGAGAAAATCAAGGATAATAATGATGTGTAATGTAAAATAAAATAGGTGGTAAGCTGAAAATGGAAATAATAGGGGATAAAGAACTGAAAATTTATGTGTGGATGAAATGATATTGATATTGCATTAATGAATTGAAATATGAAATGGAAACTTATTTAAAGATGAGTGAAATGTAAGATTGATGGAAATGAACGCATGATTATGTACAAGTGTTAAATTCGGAATCACGTTGCTCACGTGAAGAGATATGTAAAAATAAAAAAAATAAAAAACTTTTTGGGGAAAAAAAACTTCTTTCAACTTTTAATAGAGGTAATAAAGGCTTGGGAACATCAGTTAATACTTAAAAGTTAATTCTTATAAAATCTTAGAAAAGTAATTTCAGAAGTAATTCTGAATTTATTGTGATTAAAGTAGACAGATAATAAATATTTAAGTCCAATAAACTTTGAAGAAACATTAGAAGTCAATCAAATTCAGATTTGAATGTTATAAAAAATTAAAATCTACCTGTTTATGTTGTGAAAAAGGTTGTTCCCCAAAACATTAATTAGCTATTCTTGAGTTAGGATTATCACAGAATATATACCTTGTGGCCAAAAGGATCAAAAACCAATGTTCTCCATATGTAAATTTTGCACCATTGAGATCAGGTACAAAATCCATAGTCAAACAAGGATCTCAGAGATTTCAGAGGGATAGGACTTATTTTCTGATGAATATGAAAGCATTTGTGAAGTTAACACAGCTTTACCAAATAATGTATTAGCTTTCAAATTTTATAGATTGTTTATGATTTGAGGTGATAAACAAAGCAACAAAGAGGGAAAGGAATATAAATGGCTGGTCTTGAATGCAGAAGACTGATTTTAATTTTGAACAATATGAGACGAGTCTATTCACCTTGCCCTATCAGAAAAAGCTCCCACTGCAGAGGAAGAAAATAGTTGTGTTAAAGTCAATCGAGTTGCAATGCTAGCATCTTTTCATTTACCTCTTCATACTTGTTATAATCTCGCCAAAGCTGTTCAATGTTGATCATAGGGTTCACACAGCCGCGTTGATAAACCCTGCGGACAGCAGTTATCCTCTGGTTTTCTGCGTAGGACCCTACTGCTTCACTAAATAGTGAGGCGAGACAGTAATATGTCAGCAATTACACTTTGCAATCTGTATAAATAGCAACATCACATTAATTAACACAAAAGAAAAAACTATTGTACTTACACGCCTTTCAAAAAATTGATGTAATCCACCCAGATCTATATAAAAAGCAGTCAAAGTTTAGTTTGTCATAACTGTTCAATATTTAACAAAAATATTTCCAAAAAATATATAGAAACCTACCTGATATGACATTATTTCCATGCCAATTTTATCTAGAGCAAAATCATATGCTTGAGCCATTTTTTCTCTGTAAAAAATACACAGAAAATACACAATTAAATTTGCATGAAAAAATATTTACTATATTCAATTACTTTAAACAAGCAGGTTTATCATACATAAAAATACTATTCCAAGCTTTTCATAGGGCACAGTTTAACATGCTTAAAGAGGATCTATATTTTGGGGAGAATTCCCTGATCAAGGAACTTACATGTTGCATTTTAAAAGGATTTGTTAAAAGCAGACTGAGATTTGAACTTCTTTGGGAAATAACACCGCTTTTAGGGTTTGCAAAGAGCTGAAATAAAGCAGCTTTAATAATGTTAAGACATTTTGCTGTTTATTAGCAACCTTACTCTGGAATTACATTACTGTACAGTCATATAATTGAAAATACTGGTAGTTCTTGTTCAGTGACTACAATTAAGACAGGCAACTCAGTTATTAAGCAAAACAATTGCTAAGTGAATTTGTGACTGCTTCCAATCTTATTTCAGCTTTCATTTCCTTTACAGATTTAGGAAGGTCATAAAAGCAAGAACTGATTACAAAGCATCATCAATTTAACTGTGAAAAGTATTAAACAAGGCAGCCACCAAAAGACGACCTGTTCTGCAAAGTAAGGTGAAATAAGATTTTAAAACTATGAGAATGATTACACTTCAAACAACTTTCAGGTTAACTCCAAACTGCTTTAAACTGGTGGCTGTCTGGACATTTGATTCTCCAAAGAGTAGGAAGCTTGAAAGAGTAGTTTGGAATGAGCTAGATGCTCATAGGCTAACTATACTAATGCACAACTATTTGCCACAGTTTAAACCACTAAATCAAGAAAATTAACTTTGTGGTATCCTTACACCAGAGGCACCACTGAGCAACAGGGTAGTTCCTGGTAGTTATTGTTGCTTCTACCTAAACTAAAAAGTAAAAGCAGGAAGTGAGAAAGAGAGGGAAGAGGGAAGTACCAGTCCTGGATCAGCAGTGTTACACCAATACACTCACCAATACACAAGTAATCTTCCTACAGTGAGTGCTGAGTCATCAATTTGTGCCATGGTATGTCCATGTGAGGAATTGACCCTGGCAGTTATCTATTTCTTCCTTTAAATCACAGGCCTAGGAGTAGTAGTCAATAAATCATTTCAACTTACTTATAACTGGGTAGCTTCCCTTTTGTTTCTCGCACATATGAAAGGTAGCACTTCCACAAGTCAATGTGTAAGACTTTCATAAGGCATCGCTGAAATAGCTATTTATATTGAGAGGAAAAAGAAATAGGAGTCCATCAGCAGGTCAGGGTAGATTATTTTAATTTCGGAAATTTGAACAAATTTCCTCAATTATGAATTAAAATACAATGATCACCCTCTACATTTTTAAAAAGAAACTTCAGCAAAGCTTCATGAATTTCATGAATTTTAACCAGTGTTAAAACAATAGAGCTGTAAACTGCAGCAATTTGAAAGAAAAGCTTGACAGTATCCAGCACTGGAGCCTTACATGTTCTGATTTTCTTAATATAAATTTGACTGACACTTTATACACTTTAAAGCATCAGAGGGATTTCACAGAACATATGTACTTTGTTACTCAGATGCTGTAGTGGAATATAAGGTTATCTTTGAAGGAGGGCCAGGAACTTGATACTAATTTAGAGCACAACTGCATATTTATTGGATACATGTCCCCAAATCAACCATGACATAGTTTAAGACTCTTCCATCAGTAGTTTTTTGAGGAGAAATACAAAGGCATCCCATTCAAGTCCAAATTTTGTAATGAAAGAGGCACTGAAACCAACATGTTTTATGACATTGTTCATTTTATGCCAAAACTCGAGTTGTTAAGCCCAAACCTAATTAAATATCTTGGTCAAATTGTTCAATTATATTTAAAACATTTCCTTCTTTAACTTTTTCAAATGAGTCTATTTAAGCAAGGTGAGTAGCATCTGTTTGATCTGTTTTGCTAATTTGCTAATCAGTATTATGTTTTGCTAATTTGCTAATCAGTATTATCTATATGTGTACAATGTGTTTTATGTAGAGATCATTAGCCACAATAAAGATTATTGTCTTGTCTAGCAAGGTTTGGGTAATACGAAGGTCAAAACAAATATTTCATCAGGTTCAGTCAGTTTATAGGCCCAATTCAAAATTTTTCTGTCTTTGCAAGCCTAATTCACATTCCTCTCTAAACTGTAAGATTTTAGATGAAGTAGATATGCAGGGCTTTCTCAATGCTATACCCTCACATATTTAAATATATATATTTTCACTTGTCCAATTACATTTTAAAAAGTGAGGAAAAACAGAAATGTGTGATATTTGTGGAAAGACATTAAAAGCATGATAAGCCCAATCTAACTGGAGCCTATCTGATTTTCTCTGCCAGGTAAGTCTTGTATTTAACTTTGTATAGGTAACAGTTTTAATATTTTAAAGCATGTTGTATTTATGTTAATTTTTATATTTATTATGAGCAATGAACATAATAGACTAAGCACATTGTAGTTTTCCTGTGAATAACTAAAAAGCTATTTGCTACTGCCCTCCTTTGTGATTTCTTTTTTAAACTTTCCAGTGTAGCCTATTTCCTTGGGATTGTCTGGTGTTAAAATGCTAAAATATGCCCAATCTTATTTTGCTTGCATGTTAATTAGAAAAGATATACAAAACATCTTTTTATGAATTGTTAAGACAGCCACTTTTCCAATTTAGGCAGCTGCTTCCAACATGCATAGGAAATACATGAAGTCAAGTGGGTGAACATGAATATTTTGAAGCAGCTCCAAGCAGTTGAAGAAAACATGGTTGTTTTGATGTTTGAAGTGGAGAGCTTCTTCTATTGTACTTTCACATTAACAGTTGTCAGTTAATTTTTTTAAGCCTTTGAGCCAGTGTTGATCCAGACAACTACCTGGACAAGTCTGTAATTTTCTCGACCAGATTTTGGAAATGCTTTCTAATTGCCACCAGGGCTGAGAGACAGTAATTGGTCCAAAGTCACCCAGGTAAGATGGGACCAGAACTCAAAGTCTCCTGGTCTGAGGCCTTAATCAGTTCATCAAACTGTCTCTCTAACAGTTACTATTATACACAAATTGATACAAACAATTGTAGAAGCCACTCTAAGCTCTATTGTCTACTGCTTTTATGTGTCAACCATCATTTCTTCTTCCCAATCCAGTGGGTTCTTCATGTTAATAACATATGGTGAAAAATGTTTCCATAACTATCTTGATTATTTAGCAAGTTGTCCCAGAAGTGCCATAAGGCAAAAAGTATAGTAGTGGTTCATACTAGAATGTGACCTTCAAAGATAACAACTTTGATACAGAAGGATCATTTGTGAGAACAGGAACACATATATAGCTGGAGTGATTTGCATAATCTTTGGTCAAACAAGAATGTTTTGTATGCATTATTTATGGAAATCATAAATAACGTGTGGAAGTACTGATTCTCATACATACAAGGACCAACAAGTTTAATGACCACCCACTCATTCCTGAGGGTCTCATTATGTCTATACCATATCACATTGCTAAATATCTCTATGAATACCTTAAACACCTTCCTGTGTTTCCCACTTTTATACATTTTGTATAACCAACTGCCATATGGAACATTTCATTCATGATCTCTCAAAAAAGTTAGGACATTTTAGCTCAAGGTAGGCACATATTCTCACATTAGAGAAGATACGTATTCTAATTGTTTACTTATCTGATTTTTTAAAATTAATGTATATATAGAAGCTTACCTTTTCTACTTTGTCATAATTTTTTGCTTTTATCTGAAAAACAAAACAAAACCCTCAAATAATTAGATCAGCCTTTCATTAAATATGAAAAAAACTATTTATTACTTGGAATAGATTTGGCTTTTTTTAAAAAAAATTAAACTGCAAAATAATTGACAAGTTAATGAAGGGTTTTGAAAAAGCTAGTATTACTTTCAGCTAGATGAGGATATATTGTGAGAAAATATATACTGTGAAATATTTCAGTCACATTAAGATTTGCTCAAGAATGTGTTATCCTCCTCAAGCATAAATAACACTAATGTTATTGTTAGTTAATAATTAATATTAACTAATCACATAGTGTATTAATATGGAAGGCAATTTTAGAACTCGTTTCACAGTAGGTTATAAGAGTTTATATTCAGATAGCTAGCATAGAAGACAATAATCCTTTATTAGTTTAAATTCTAATATAAATTTAAGAACAAATATATGTTGTTTTATAACTATTTAGTGACTTTCTAATAGCTGATTAAGATGTTCATTATAGCTGATACTACAGATGTCAAAGCAGCTTCTGATGTTCATTAATAATATAATAACTATCATACAAAACTTCATGAAACTGAGATCCCTTCAGTATTTCAGGACATGGAAACAGCTATCCCACACTCCCACCAAAGAGCTGCTGAGTTACATTAATCTAACATACAAATGAGATAAACATCAGAAACATCTCTGCCTTGTAATATTCAAAAGGCTCGAATATTTTTTTGGAATACACACTTCAGTAATTTGTTTCAATGTATTGATAAAACGTAGCTAATAACTCTCCATACAGTATTTGATTTCAAAGTTAAAATTAAGGTTAAAAGCAGAGGCCATGGGGGGGAGGTTCAATTCAAACTAAAAGTAGCAGGGCTTTGGAAACCACTTTGGAATTTAATAATAGGATCTCCAATAAGGATATATTTTGGAGTTCTGCAGTATTAGTTCTAGTATGAACCAAGTAGTGAAGAAATCAATGCAAATACTTCAGGGGGTTGCATCATTGTAAAGGAATGTGAAAACCTAGGAACTTGTGCATTTTTTAAATTCTAGGCAGCATTTTAATCATTAAAGACTAAGCCATGAGGAGGAAACTTAAAAATAGCATCACTTCTAGTATCTTTAAACTGTATTGCTGGAGTGAATATTAAATGTCTAAAAAGACAAGTGAAACAGCAGAAGCTAATGAAATGGAAAGGCGTCTCTGTGAAGGAACGGAATAACCTTTAATGATGCTGCCACTGGGGAAGGTTCAGAGTGTAGGAAGGCAAGGCAGACTACTGATTCTTTCAGCCAAGCACTGCCTGCAATCGCTCTCTAGGATTGCAGAGAGGGCTTTCTTGCTGTTGCAAGGAGGTGCTGGAATACCTGGGACCTTCTGCATGCAAACCTCATGTTCTACAGCTGAGGCTTCACTGACAATTAAACAGCAAGGTAAATAATTACCTGCCATAGCATTTAAACCAGCATGATACTCCACATCATCTGCAGGCATTTAAAAATAAAACATGTCTAAACTTAAAAGTTTATAAAGCTGAGAATGCACCACGGTGAACACATTCTTTCACTCATCAGTGTAAATAAGTAGAAATAGTACTTAATATCAAGAAAATGCAATTCCTCTGCGAACACTACCTGCTTATTTACGCTCTAAATCAGTCATGTCCAACCCAGTCTATGAGCTGCATGCAGCTCTTGGGCAGCTAATGATACTGCACAAGGTTGTAAACATTTAACATTATTATGTAATTTATATAAATATTAACAATATTATATATTTTATATGCAGCTCAGGACAATTCCCCTTCACTCAACATAGCTCAGGCAAGCCAAAAAGATTGGTCTCCTATGCTCTAAATTATCCTGAGCAATTTCTCAATTGGCTACCCTCATGATACGTTGGAAAGCCACACTCCTTTCGGGGAGATTATGGAAATTGTAATACAATAGATCTTTAGGCACCAAATTAAAAAAAATGCTCTGAATTCAAAATGGTTACTTGTAAAAAATGATGTACGGACAGGACATCTCACACAATATTTTCTTTGCAGTGACTGGCATGAATGCTAATTGTGTAAAAAATTATCAATATTCTTTCAAAAGAAGTGAAGAACTCTGTAGTAGAATATTTCCTTTTTTATCATACTATCTTTTCGTAATCTGTAAGTTTTTACTATTTTAAATTTATACATCCACAATTATGATTCTCTGTGATTTTTTATTCATTGTGGTGCAGTGGTTAGAATGTAGTACTACAGGCTACTTCTGCTGCCTGTCGGCTGCCTGCAATTTCGCAGTTCAAATCTCACCAGGCTCAAAGTTGACTCAGCCTTCCATCCTTCCGAGGTGGATAAAATGAGGACCCAGATTGTTGGGGGCAATATGCCGACTCTGAAAACAACTTAGAGAGGTCTGTGAAGGACTGTGAAGCGGTATATAAATCTAAGCGCTATTGCTATATCAGAATTTTTTTCATAATTTTAGCTTTGTCATTTTTTCTTTTTCTTGATTTAATTTGTACTCTCAAATTTGTAAATTATATAGGTTAGTGATATTTTAAATGAAATTAAATGTATTCTTTTTATTCCTGATATTACTTGTACTACCTATCTTATTAGTGTTATTAGTTTAAAATTCAGTAAAAGTAACAGGCTTTTACATGTACACAATTCCTTTTCAATTCAAAATAATGGCTTGGTATGTAGAGCTTGGATTTTCTGTATCTCTTTATCTAATTATCATCTCTATTTTTGCATCCCAGATTTGTAAAATAGTAATTAAAACACATGATAATGTGTCCTATATCATCTAAAACAGTTGTCCCCCACCATTGCAACTTGGTGGCCTGGTTGGAGGGAGACTACAAGTTGAACTGCATGTGCGGGCACACTGGCCCATTGCTTGGGTGAGTTGAGCTGCATACGCATGAGCGCACCAACCTGCCTGTTGCATGGCTCATTCTGAATAGGCCGCAGCCTGGGGGTTTGACACCCCTGATCTAGAATGTCAATGAATGTATTCAGAAATTGGAAATAAGGCTTGCTGGGGCTTTTTTTTTTTTTTTTTTTGAAGTATGGATTGTTTTCTACTTTAATTTTCCTATGATTTCAAACAAGATGCATTATGCCTGTGAATTAGCAACTGAGAAATTCCTACTCCCCGCCCAAATCTATTCAGTTCAATCAAAATTTATTACTCCCCCTTAGTACAATAAAACAGGAATTTTAAATTATAATTGATTTTTTTTTTAAATTAGTAAATTAGTAGTAGTAAAATGGAAATTATGGTTAAAAGCTTCCTAATTTTTGAATCTTTAAATCTACACATTTGACAGCATTGGGTGAGTTTCCTTGAATACTTAAGCAAAATACATTTTAATAATAAGTTCAAGATTTTTTTCAAAATAAACAGTAAAGGATAATTAAAACTTTGATTTTAGAATGTTACAGACTAAACCATGTAATATTTCAAATAAGATTCTGGAATTAATTAAAAAGAAGTCTTCCTGTGGGAAAATGGCTTGATTTGAAACATGGTCTTATTTTATAGAGTCGGTCTAAAAGATGTTATGGAAGAGGAACAAGCATGAGGAACAAGAAAGTGGGTTTAAAATGGATTTCTTCTAGAATATTGAAAAAGATGTTACACTGGATATATCAAAGAAACTGGCTGATGTCTTATTTATTGAAAGAGATATACAAATAACAAACCAAGAGAGTGATTTGGATTTCCTAAATTGGATTTACAGAAAAGGTTTTGTGAAGCTTTGGAGAATTTTGTGACAAGGGAAAAATAAAAAATGGGGGGGGGGATTCTAATTTTAGGACATTACTAGAAAGAACTAAAGATCAAGAATCTTAGAAGGAAGAAATATAAAGTTGTTTATTTCATCAAAGTTAAAATAGATATGCTATTATCTCTGGTAACCCTCAGTGGACTTTTGTGGAAAACAGGATTGAAATGAGATGCTGTATGGTTTTGTTTATAGATAAAAGACAGGATTTGGGAATAACATTTGTTGTATTTTAAGGGTTACTAAAATTGTCTATTTTTATTGTGATGAACATGGGAAATCATTTTTTTCTTTATATTTTTCTTTTCTATTTTCCGTTACATTTCCCTTTTTCCCCCTTTTTGCATCTTCTACTTTTTCTATTGCTTTTTTCAATTTGTATTAATTTTTATTGTTGAAATTATAATCTTTGATAAAATTACTATGAAAAACAAAGTTCTTTTGATTGCAAGATTCTGGGGGCCTTACTGCTTTATTATTTTTATTTTATTTTAATCCTGAAAACCAAGTGTTTGTTTTTGTTTTGTTAACCAGTGACTCATATTAAAATTGTGTCTGCATTAATATTTACTGAAATAGAAGGATAGTAAGATGTGTATTTGTAATAAAGCTGTTCCTTAATATTATGTATCTAGACAATAGCTAACTAAAAATAGTAACTGCAGGTTCTTACCCCATTATTAGCATCCCATTATTCATTTCTATATGCTACTAGCCAAGTACTATTTGCTTTCTACCATTTGCTAAATAGGGCTTAAATCTGAACACTGGATATTCTGTTATTTTTCTTGCTTTGTGCCAGGACAGCATGTAGTTTTATGTTCAGAGTTCATCTGAACACAGCAAAATAATGAAATAATGTGGAAATAAAATTTATAATCTTCCTGCCCAGAAGCCAGCCAAAAAAGCCCATCAAGAATAATGGGCATATGTCTGTGGAATGTTGCAACAAATTATAAAACTAACCTGTCCAACTTAGTCATATGACCATCAGGGAGTAGGGGGAAACACAACCATACACAACAGCTGGGGGTGTTTTATATTCTGTAAAGCACCTGTTTGTGACTGTTGTAACTTTGAGCAGCCATAAAGCAACCAGTCAAGAAAGGACTACATGTACTGAACATTTTTTCTCCCAGTTACAAGTCAAAAGTTATAAATTGTTAGACCTATTTTATATGCCTTTGTTGGAACTTTATTACCCACATTTAGTGTACCAATGGAAAACTTTTACTCCAAGTAACTGCTGTTATTGTTGTGATACAAACAATTCTATTTTCTGTTACAGACAGTGAGAAAGCATAGTCTCAGCATGTCTCTCAACAATCACTGAGTTTTTTCATTTTGGGGGGGTGGGGAGTCCATGTCAGCATTTCTAAGTACCTTAAATTGTAACAAAATAACTGAGTTGAGGAAAAGTAATAGGCATTTGTATAAATAGGCATTCAAATAGGCCAAAAAAGCCAATACAGTTCTAGGCTGCATAAACAGAGAGAAAGAATCAAGATCACGTGAAGTGATAATACCACTTTATAATGCCTTGATAAGGACACACTTGGAATACTGCATCCAGTTTTGGCTGCCACAATGTAAAAATATATTGAGACTTTAGAAAGAGTGCAGAGAAGAGCAACAAAGATGATTAGGGAACTGGAGGCTGAAACTTATAAAGAACGGTTGCTGGAATTGGGTATGTCTAGTTTAATTAAAAGGACTGGGGTGTGTGTGACATGATAGCAGTGTTCAGCTATCTTAGGGGTTGCCACAAAGAAGAGGGAGTCAAGCTATTCCCCATAGCACCTGAAGGCAGGACAAGAAGCAATAGATGGAAACTAATCAAGGAGAGAAGCAACCTAGAACTAAGAATAAATTTCCTGGCAGTTAGAACAATTAATCAGTGGAATAACCTGTCTCCAGAAGTTGTGGGTGCTTCAACCCTGAAAGTTTTAAAGAAGAGATTGGACAACCATTTGTCTGAAATGGTATAGGGTTTAAGACTGAGCAGGGGGTTGGACTAGAAGACATCCAAGGTTTCTTCTAACTCTGTTATTCTATTCTATTCTATTCTATTCTATTCTATTCTATTCTATTCTATTCTATTCTATTCTATTCTATTATTCTATTCTATTATTCTATTCTATTCTATTCTATTCTATTCTATTCTATTCTATTCTATTCTATTCTTCCATTCCATTCCATTCTCCACTCTACATTAGAACATAGTAAATTTGGCACTACCCAGTTTTACTGCAGTACAATAGGAGTCTACATACTTCCTATGGAAACATTCAATACAAATTTGAAAAGCTGTGAAATTTATCATGAATGAAAACTGAAAAACTATGTTTGCAACCTTATTATTGGAATGGTATGTCACTTATTCTAGGAAATGTGCCAATATATTTATCAGATGCTTAATGCAAAAAATCTGGATCAAAACTGAATTTACCCCAACTAATAGGAAAATAACTTTTATTAGTTTTCTTTATTATTTTGTATAGATAAAGCAACACACATACATAATACTCCTTTCTCCTATTTTCCCACAACTCTGTGACATGAGTTGGGCTGAGTGTGTATGACTGGACCAAAGTCACCCAGTTTTCCATGCCTATAACAGAGCTAGAACTCAGTCTCTCCTGGTTTCTATGCCAGTACCTTAACTACACCAAACTGGAAATATTGAATTACCAGAACTATATACTTTTAATTATATAATAAGTTCAGAGTTTGGTACAATGTGCATAAAGAGTGACTACAGGCACTCTGGTTAATGGCCAGTTATTTAGTGACTATTTGAAATTATGACACCACTGAAAAAACTTGACTGGTGACCAATCCTTGCATTTGTACCCAACGTCATGTAATTGTAATCCGGTTGCTTGGCAACCAGTTCACAACAGTTAGTGTCCTGTAATGTTATATGCTTGCCACTTGCAATTTTTCCATCCAGTGTCTGCCAAGTCAAGGGGGAAGCCAGCTGTATGTTGCAAATCATGATCCCATGTCTTGACTCACAATCACAGGTGATTTGCTTAATGACAACAGCAAAAAATATTGTAAAATCAGATGTGGTCACATGATGCCTCACTTAATGACCACACTGGCTAATGAGGAATTTTCCATCCCAGCTGTGGTCTTGTCAAGGACAGCCTGTATAGTGAAACATACAAAATTATTACTACAAAATTACTACTGATTTATTGTGCCTGTTACTTGCAACCAGGTCTAAGATCCAGGCAATAGATCAACACAATAAAAGTTGACTACTTTATTGCAAGGCCTATAATACCTATAATACCGGAATGTCCCTGGATTGCTTGCCTTCCCTTGAGAACAGATAAAATCCCATGGAGTTGGATGTGTGTGTCAGTCCTAGATCTCTTATGACTGCGCAACAATTCAAGAGTAACTCCCTACTTGAGTCCTCCTTCCTTCCTCCCTCACACACACACACACACACACATGGAAAACTCCCCACACACAGAGAGAAAATACTTGAGAGTTCTGAAAAGAAGCTGTGATCAGTTTGGAAAGATTAATTAGTTAATTGACCCATCCCATAGTTTTTGCATCATTCATCCACCTTATGCCATGTCTCACTGCTTTTCCACTACTTTACACCTGTTCTAGTTTGCTAGTTGAAACCCACCTGCTTATTGGCTACTACCAAAGTTAAAAACCTTCCACCTGAAATAATGTTTAACAAATTTAATTAAGATTCTTATGTTATTAGGATTCAGTCTCTGGACACTCATGCAGCTAAATAAAATAACAAGTAAACTGGAGAGATATGAACCAACTTCAGCTAACAGCCTGCTGGGCTAATGAAACAGATTGTCTTAAGCCAATTATCACGTTTGCTGCCTCTTCCACACCATTAACTAATTATAGCCATAAAATAAGCTTAATTTTAACTAAGAATAGGTTCTTAAATCACATCAAAGATTACAAAGTTCTACATGCTTTAAATATCTTACTATAAGCATGGTTACTAAATGCTAATTGTTACTGCATCTGTACAATGAACTTAGCTGTTTGCAGTGATGAATAGACTAATGAAACTATGACAATTCTATGAAATTATTGTAACCTCTTGTAACAGTAATAAATCTGAAGTCGTCTTTGCAGTTAAAAAAAACATCTATTTTAATATATGACAAAGACCTGGGAATGAGAATGCTCTAATAGCAACACTAATCTAGTGATTGGCATCTTTATTCTTTTATCACGAATAAAATGGTTGTTCTTATGCTTGACAGTACAAAATTAAGCCCTGAACTATAATAGAAGTTAATTATGGGAGATTAATCCTTTTTTTTGACAAGGATGATACAATTGTTATGTACATAAGTAACATTTATCTATTATATCCTGCGTAAGATTCCTGGCTACATCCTATTTCCCTTATTTCCTAGAATTTAAGCACTCATTATGAATGGGAACCACAATGCTTTAACCCGAAGACTTGGTGCTATTTCTGAATACTCAGATTAAATTACTAGCAAACTTACTAGCAAGCTTTCTTCCTTATGCAGGACTAGTTCTTATAATTTGTAGTTCAATTTTAGTCATAGTTATAGCACCGTGATGGCAAACTCTAGCATGCGTACCGGAAGTGGCACACAAAGCCATCTCTCTGGGGCACAGCAGCCGTCGCCCGTTGCTCTTCTGGGTCCCAACATGCACATGTGCACCGGTCAGCTGGTCTTCACGCATGTGGGAGCGCCAGAAACCAAAGAGCAGGTGGCTGGCGCACATGCTGGAAAGCGGATGCTCAGCTTCCTGACACACACATGCATGCTCGGGAGCTGTTCTTTGTTTCTGGCGCTCCCATGTGTGAAGACCATCTCAGTGTTTTCTGGCACTCCCGAAGAACTGCTCTTCCAGTTTTCGGCGCTCCTGCACATGGCGGGGAGCTGCTCTTCTGGTTTCCGGTGCTCCCGAAGAACTGCTCTTCCAATTTATGGCACTCCCAAGTGCGCACGCTGGGGAGCTGCTGTTCTGGTTTCTAGCGTGCATGCGCCAGGGAGCTGCTCTTCTGGTTTCCAGCGCTCCCCCATGCGTGCGCATGCATGCACTCCCATTTTGGCACTTGGTGCCGAAAAGGTTCACCAACACTGTTATAGTGCAATATAAGTCTGTTCTAATAGGTTTGTAACCTATTAGTAAGAATAAAGTATCATTACATGCTTTCTGATTTAAAAGGAAATATATCAGTAGCATGTTATAGAAGACTCTTATATCTAAACCAGATTTCTACTTGAACAAATTAAAGGTAATGATTTGTTATAGCCTAGATAATCTGGAGTGACAGTAAGACTATTTTGCTGTAACTATTCTTATTCTGATGTAAATTTGATTTATAGAACCCAGAAAGATATTAAGGAGTTATAATCATAATATCATAAGAAATATATTTTTCTTCCATTCTTACAACAGTATGGTCAGTAAAAATATGGGATTTGTAGCCATTGTGTTGTAAATTTGGGATGATTTTGAGAGAGGACTAGAAAAATATTTGGAAAATACAGCTAATAGTCTAGGTGATTATTTCTATAGACATAGTCAAGTAGCATAAGGCAAGTTTAACTAGCATGAAGCAAGGCAACTGGATGTTCAAAGCTTCCACATTACTTTTTTCATATTACTAAAATGGTCCAAGTTATAATAGAGCCCAGTTAGAATTGGACATTATTTAGACCTAACCTACTCACATGCTTGACTATACTCTCCTGCACAAGTGATTTTTAATTATTTTCTTCTTTTATCTATTTAGAATATACTTCCGTTCTCTTCAACTACAGCATAGTACTCTGGATTATTGTAAACACAGTATACATTACTCTTGTTTTAATACAATGGGGACACAGTGGCTCACGTGGAAAGACACTGGGCCTGCGCACTGCTGAGGTTGGCAGCTCAGGAACTGGATTCCCATGAGCGAATAAACTGTGCAGGAACAAGAAAGGAGCACCCCACCCCCAACTGCCTGCAGGCATTCAGATGTCCTGCGGGTAAAGATAACACTGCCTGAAAAAAACCCTTTCACAGAGGCAGCCAGCCACCTCAGTGATCCCTGGTTAACACGTCCCATACGCTAAACAGTTTTAATACAAATAGTGTTAGGTTTCTTTTCTGCATGAGCTTCTCTTGGGTTATTGATTTTATAGCAGAATAATTACAAAGTATACTCATTGTTGCAGTTTGAGATTCTGGAAAGAAAGGGCAGTGTGAAGATAGCTGTAACAAAAACTAAGTTTCCTAGCGTTCTTCATTTTTGACATTTGAGGCAGGCCATTTTAATATTTTTGTTTCCTTTTTATTTTGCAATGTTTAACATTGCAACCTTTTTTCCAAAATACATTTTCAAATGTAACCACCCATTTGCTATAAATTCTAACATAATACAATGAGGAAGTATTTTACAAATTATCTGTGAATTCATAGACTGTATATTGCATAATTGATCTATAAATACAGTGTAAATTTAAAAGCAGTATTTGACTGAGCAATAAAGACCCAAGTAACAATTATATTTTGAAAGACAAAATTGTTAACATTAAGGAAATGACCATTCTCAGCAATAAGATAGTTTATTGATAAGAATTAGGATAAATTGTTGAATATAGGACATTTATGTCTGAAACTATCCAGAAGTGAAGATCATTATCTTTGACATCACAAGATTTTACATAAAAAGCTCATTTTACTATTTCCAAACATTCTAAAAGTTTGACTATAAATAAAATTCAGAGCCACATTTTAAAGATTTTTGTTTTCAAAAACATCCATTGTTGAATTTGTAGAAATTATTGGACTCTGAAAGAAAACTTGCTCAGCACTTGTTTATTTCTATAGTCAATAGAGTGACCAATGCCTGCAATAGGAGGTATCTTCCATGTTTTGTCAATATTTATTCTAAGCCACTAATAGAAAATGATTATTCCATCTTTATCCAGACTTGCTAAAGAAATAAATATAAAGTACTCTTGATGTTCTCTATTCATGTATCTCAATTATCGTGTCTGTCTTGAACAATACGTTAAAGATTCACTGGACTTTGTTATTTAGGAAGAATGAAAATAATTGAAGCTTCTTGAGAGCAGGCTCATGTATAAACATTGTATCCTGCCACTACAAGGTTCCATTTAATCATATTTTAGACCCTTTCTTTTACAACATAGCTACCAATATGCATTTTCCAATTTGTACTGTTCTACAGTCTTTTTACAATGTGTGGAAATAGTGACCATCTGCCTAACGTTGCTATCTACTGGTGATATAGGGCAGGGGTGTCAAATTCAAGGCCCATGGTCCGAATCTGGCCCGCAAGGTGCTTAGATCTGGCCCATGGGACTAGCTTGGAAATATTGAAGGACCAACCCATGGTGCCTCTGCTGGCCAAAATGGGGCACGGGAACCATGCATGGCCCCCTGCAGCCCATTTTCAGACAGCACAGTGCTGCAGGAAGCTGTGGAGGGTGAAAACGAGCCACAGGGGGCCACATGAGGCCTCCTGCAGCCCGTTTCACCTGACAAGTGCTGCAGGTATCATCCATTCTGTCTCCTGCCCCTCCCACCCGGCCTGCAGAGAACTACAATGCTGATCTAGCCCTCAGAAGAAATCCAGTTTGATGCCCTGATGTAGGGCAATAGCAACTCAATAGTTTGCAATACTCTTGGTGAACCTGCTCAGCTCTGTAGGCTCTCTTTGAAATTAGCAGTAGAAAATAATCTGAAATGGAGAAGGTGGCTTTTCTCTTTTCAATGACCCTGTGAAAGGGAATTAAAGTTACCTAACTCTATTGTATAAACTTCTTGCCTGTCTTTCTCATACAATAGATATGAAAAATTATGCCCAACTAGTGTTCTATAAGTTTTTTAAAAAAATAAT
Organism: Notechis scutatus; assembly: GCF_049901735.1. Taxonomy (NCBI): domain Eukaryota; kingdom Metazoa; phylum Chordata; class Lepidosauria; order Squamata; family Elapidae; genus Notechis; species Notechis scutatus. The sequence goes on along the minus strand of NC_142009.1, from coordinate 250,362,622 downwards.
TTACTCAAGAATTAGGACTAATGAACAGAGGAAGTGGGATAGAACAGTAAACGTTTCCAATAGATAATTTATTTTTATCTACAATACAGAATAGGAAGGAGTTATTTAGGCCAAGACCAACTTTCTCCTCAGTGCAAGAATCTAAATTAAAGCTAATGTTTTTTTCATACTAACAGAATGTCCTCTTTGAAGGGAAGCTTACCACCTCCCTAGTTAATTAGTTCTACTGCTGAATTGTTCCCCCCATTATAAATTCTATTGAAAATAACCTGCCAACTCATCTTTTATAAATGCAGAAAAAGCACTTAATCTTATATAAAAAGTTAGTATAGCAAAATAAAAAATAATAATTATGAACACAATTGACAGCAGCTGATTATTTTAAGACTAGAACTATAATCACAACAATGTAATCTTGGCCTAAACAAGAGAAGTATTCACAATGGATATGGATGGTAGAGAGAGATCCCTTATTAAATTGCATAATGCCAAATGTGTATGGCAGATGAAAGAGGTTAGTGAAAATACTATACCTGAAACCCATGTAATATGCAAATGGTTCTACTGTCATTCATCAACACTTATACCACATTTATTACAAGTCATGCTTTTGCATGAGCAAAATTGCTATTGATGTTGAAATGGGAAGAACCATACCTATTTGTGAAATGGTTGAAATGTGAAGAATCAACTCTCATGTCACCATTTTTCATAACTACTTTAGTATTTCCTGTATCTAAAAGTCACCAAAGCACAAATATCGAAAACAAAATTTGAGAAACACTAAAATATGGAAATGAGAATTATGTTTATTACCAAAATTTTAAAAACAAATAATTATATACAGCAGGGAAGCTTGGTTAATTCTATAATGTAAAATTAGGAATATATAAAAACTATGGAGCTTTTATTCACATTTATTTTATTTTGCAATATAGTACTTGTGCCCAAAATTTCAAAAATATTAGGAGACAGAACTGGAAGTTTTAGATTTATCACATAAATACTTAAATGTGATTTGACAATATATTACAGTTCATGGAATGCAAGCTCAATGTATGTAAGTCAAGTGAACTCATGTACAGTAGTAAGAAAATTGCCATTTCTAGCAACAACTTAAATGAAGAGTTATAAAAACAGTATGAAAAAAGGAATTAATCTAGAGTAATGACAGAAGACGCAGCAAAGGAGAGAAAAAGAGATTAGACGAAATGTTTATTGTGATTCTGAATAGCTATCTGTTCTAGAATTTTTGTGGCCTACTATTTACTCCTGAAAACAAGATATAAAGAATAAATACTGCATATATAAACCTCCAGGCTGCCTTGACGACTCTCTAACAAGGATATAAATGACCAGCTGTCTGCAAGAAGTAAAAATCCTTCCATTCCCCACCATCCAGTCAGAGCTGAAGCAGCTTCTTGGATGAGAAGCGAAACCTCTTCAAAGAAAAACAAGAATGTCCAGTTGTCTCTTGAAAAAGCACCTTTGGGATGTCAGGCCAAGTCTGACTTAAAAATTGCTGTTCGTATTAAACTGAAAAACATTAATGGATTTTTTTTCATAGCAGTTACATTTGTATTTTAAAATGCATTTTAAAATTATGATTGCATAATTTTATAAAATAGTAGTATAAAAAAATCTACTTTGATTGTAAATGTATAAAATAGACTTGTCAAATAAAAGAGTACGACCAGTGAAGGGAAGACTTGTACTTAAATTGTTTACATTTTATTAAGAAAACAAATATACCAAAAGGCGTAATAGACATAATATACTTCAGTATAGTTCATTAAGTACTGAATCAAAATCAGAGAATGTTGCAGGAAAATATCATGCACAATCTACAGCAATATTTTTAAGTGTTGCCACCTCCCTGCTTTTTGTGGGACTTTATTTCCACAAATCATTACATACCCGGTAAAAAACCACTCACATTTCACTGAGTGTTTTAAGTGGTTTAAGCTACATAAAGGTCAGAGAACTTTTTTTCATATATAAGATGCTCATGTTATTTTGACATGAAAATAGCCAATATGTTAAATTAATCCATACTTCAATAGGTATGGCCCTCTAGATAGACTGTAATTTAGCAACATTTGAAGGATTCCATTTTCTTTACTCCAGTCCTAAACTGTCAGAGTATAAAATGATTAAATCTACTTATTTCTAAACTGAGGACATTGTAAATTTACCAAAATATTCCTCTCCTTAAAATAATCTGTATCATTTTTTCAAAATTAATTTCAACTTAATTTGTGTTATTTTAAGGAAGCTTTTTTCTGTTTCTTTTAGCCATCATAGATGTGTTATTTTCACAGATTAATGTAATTCATATTCAATTTACATATGAATAAAAATCAATTGTTTTTTCTTACATGACTAAAGTAGTCTTTTTTTCTCCCATACACAATCATCCTTTGCAACCAGAGTAGTATTTGTTCAGGAAAGCAATATATCCTGAATGGAATTGCAGAAATGCAGTGAAGTAAAATAAGAACTTGTGCTTCTTGAACAGCAGCTTGTATGTTGAACGGCAGATAATTTTCAACTGTGATTTTCAAACCAGTCTTTAATTTGAAATGGAGACTTGCTTTTCAGAAAATAACAGGATTTACAATGTATGCTGTAACCACAGATGTTGAAGATACAGTAATGCATGTATCTCCCAAAAGTATGGAAAAACCTCATTGCTACAATAATTATACAGAAAGTATTAGCTAAAAAAATATTTTGGAAATGTTTAATAGAAAAAAAGATAAGCTGTAATTTAATATAGAAAATTTTAACCAAATGATATTTGGACTGATTAAAATATTAATTCAAAGATAAAGCCACAAAAAACAAAATAAAAGAATTTATGTTGTACACATTTGTACAAAACTAATTCTGAATATTAAAATATTCAATATTAAAATAATTGAAGAAAATTAAGAGTGAAATTTTGTAAAAAAAAATCCACAAATTACATTTACAATATATACTATCTTTCTACATTTTCATGTGAAACTCAAGTATTGTGCATTGCAGAATATGCGATTGAAATATTATCACTTTCACACATGCCATTGGATAAAAGATATTTTTATTATTAACAGAAGTGAAAGTAAAACTAAACAATCTTTGAGCAGAATAATTTTATACTGGTATTTGGAAGATAGCATAACAATAGTCGAAACTTGATGGTAAGGAAATTGTTTGAAACTTCAAAAGACCATTTCTGGAAAAAAAAAGTCAAGTAAGTATGAACGTTGGTTTTAGCTCACTTCTGTACAGATCTGCATTACCGCTTGACTCTAATTCATACTTATCAGAATGGCATTTTGGATCTCTTTTTAAATGCGAAGTGTGTCGGTTACTACACATAGAGATGAGATAAAGGGGTTACAGTACATATTGCCTCCTTCTCTTAAATAATATCCTGGGGGAATATTTCTTTTCCACATGAAAGGCTAAGGCCTATTACTTCACACTTTCTTCCCAGCATCCCCAAATCCAGTAATAGTACCACTTCAGTCATATAGAGAAACTTTCAGGACATTTATATAAACATGAATAAATATCCTAAAACTAGGATTAAGGTACTAAAATAACACTAAAAGTCACATCATGGATGTGACAGCTTATGTGCATGCTTGTAATATTTTTGGGGTAATCTGAGACAGTCCATTTGATTTTCAGAAAATATATAAAACATTACAAGCTCATGAGATGAAATATTGTTATGCATCATTGCATCTATGTACTGGAAAAGACTGATCTTATTTATTAGTGCAATATAAAACAGAAGTGGTGTATAAAATATTCTTTACATATTGGAACTTGATATTTTAAGTCTACATGATTTCATATATGTCTTCTTTGTTCATGTTTCTATTTAACAATTAAATGTCTAATAAGATTTCAAAAAGTAAAATACTATATCTACAATATAGAAATAATATGGGATAGTTGAAGTGTTCCCATATTATTCCATATAAAACTAATGCAGATTGCAGAAGTCAAAACAAAAATCCAATTATATTTGGTTCTTGTCTTTTATCAAATAATTTATTCAAGAAAAGGTCATTTATATTAACTGCTTCAAAAATGCAACTATAGTTAACTTTTAAATAACACTGTAAAATTACTATTGGAAAAACTGTACATAATACCTAGTCTGCATTTCCATATACATTATTTAGACATGTTAATACAAATAAGATACCCCTATATTAACCCTAAAAATCAAATTGAAAATAACCACCGTGTTTCTCAGAAAACAAGGCTGGGCCTTATTTATTTATTTGACACCCCCCCCAAAAAAACCGGCTAGGCCATCTTTTCCAGGGTGCCTTAACTTTTCCAAGCGCCTCGCCTAGCCCTGAAAATCAAGCGCCATATTTGCAAACTAGGGTGCATGGTGTGGTAGTTTACTGTGTGTGTGGTGTGGTGGTGGTGTATGTGCGTGCGTGTGTATTAACACCCTTATCAGTGAATGGCTATGTTCCCACGACACCCATGCAGCCAACCGATTTCCACCCTGTGCATTGTGCCAGCTCAGCCTGTGTGGGTAGTTCTCAGTCCAGCGCGTTGGCGAATCCGCCGAGCTCCATTAAACGCTGAGTTCAGCGTGCCGTGTGGACACACTTGAGTTCAGATCAAGCTGCAGTGCTTGGAACCGTTATTCAGGAGGCTGCTTTCTTAACCTGCCCTGCCTGAGAAGGGCGGGGGGAGGTGAAGACTGCTGGGTTGCTTAGAGGCCCTTGGTCCCAACAATGCCCGGCTTCCTGCCGCTACGAGAGACAAAGGCAAGTAGGCCGCTTTTCCAATGCTCTGCCAGCTCCTCTTCCCCCGAGCACAGGCAAGACTGCTCATTGGGGTTCGGGCGGCAGATTCCAGCTCCGCTGGGTGCCGAGGTGAAAGGGCACAGCCCCCGCTTGGGCGCCACTGGGCTGCGCTTTCGGCCTGCAAGGCACAACCAGAAGGCACTGCCGCGTAAGGTAAGAGTGGCTGGCAGTGGCACCGGAAGCCAGGCCAAGCGGGGAAAGTGAGCTTGCAGTCCCCAAGAGGGGCGGGCTGCACGGGCTGGGCTGCTGCTGCTCCCACTCGTGCCCAGAGCAGAGCATTCGTCAAAGGGCAGTGCGCCAGGAGCAGGCTGGGAGGCTCACTCCTCTGAGGTCCTGCCAGAGGTGTCTCTGCCAAGCCCTGCTCTGGCTGCCCGAGGGGACAAGGATGGAGTCTATTTTAAGCTCCTGTGCCCTTGCCAGGACTGTGGTGGGGGAGGTGGGAGCTGGTGCCCTTTATGCAAATGGGAAAGTGGAGGCATCCACCTCTTGGTGCAGCCCGTCTTTCTTGCGAAGAGCCCCCGGGCTGCCTGACCGAAGTGGCACATTTTGTGGCGCCCTTGCTGGGGAAAGTGGGCTGGTGATCCGGAGAAGAAACAGGGCTGTGGGGCATCGGTAGACTAAAATGCATCAAGGAGTTGGGAGATTTTGGTGTTAAGATTTTCCTGCAAAAAATATCAGATGCATTCCTGGGACAAGGAGAAGGACTTAAGGCTGGATTCCTAGGCTAAGCGAGGCTGCGTGTGGGATGAGTTCGGCAAGTTTTCCCCCCTCCGCCCTTCCCCCCCATGTATCACCTTGTGTTAAATAGGCCCAAATTTGGGGGGCAGGGCTTAATTTAATGATATGCACACAAAGCAGTGATGGGCCTTCCTATTGGGGGGGTGTATTGTTGAGAAACACGGTAATAAAACAACTTACTAACACATAGAATATTAAAGGCATTTAAATAAGTAATCTCTTTTTAGAGAAACTTGGAAGAATTGCTGGCATTGAAAATGGTGCCTCCAAAATCTTGAATTTACTCTAGACTTTATTAATTCATTTTCTACCATACCATCCTATCACATTTAAGTATTTAATGAATATTAAAAGAACAAAATTATATTGTTTGAATACTTTATAGTGTAATCTTTCAAACCTTGAGAAACTCTGGTTTTAATTATATAAACTTTTACCAAAAATGATTTTCATTCTCATTTATTGGAAAATGTATGTAATAGTTATCTATTTAACATTTGAAGATATTATATATTAGTATTTTCCAAAATAACAAACTATCCACTTCTCCATTATGCAGCAGCAAAATGGGTTTTTGTAGTCTTACTCTGGCAGTTTTATACATTTCGGGGAAGAGGGTTTAATAGATGCAATCACAGCACTTTGCCTTTTACTCCCATTTTTAATTCATCCAAGCTCCTTCCAGGGACATTAATAATTGAACGGTCTCCCATGAGCCTCAGGAAGTGAGGTGCTTTATTTGCTGCTTTCAATCCCATTTGACACTATTATCCAACAGAATGTTAACATATAGTAAAGAGGAAAATCTGTGTTGCATTTTGCAAGGATGAAGCAAGTTGAATGGTCACCCACGCCCCCTAAACAGAATAGCTTCACAATGTTGATTACAAAACTGGGGATTGGTAATATATTGAGAAACACCTGACAAATAACGAAGAGATTTATATAAAATGGAACAATTTTGGCCTAATTTATTTGAAATAGCAGATACATACATTATGTTTCTGTTCAGAACTGCAACAGTATTTTAATCCTGGAAGTTTAGTTTGAAAAGACTGTAGGCAAAATGCTGTAGTGATGCTAGATTTAATGCTCCATATAAAATAATTTGGATAATCCAGTACCCACCACCTTTAAACAAAATGGCCTTGCTAAAGTCTAGGTGAATAGATTACATAATTGAGATGTCCTAGCTATACAAGTCTACATGCATGGAAGTTGAAGTAATTTTAAACAGCTAGATAGGATCAAGATAAATTCCAGACACATAGGATATTGGTTGCAGTTGAGTCCAGAGAGTAAGTTAAGAATATAAAAGAGGCAAACACTTGGATGGTGCAAGTTTAAAATTGAGAAAGAGCATGCAAAGGAATGTTGGGTAAAAGAGAAACTTTTAAAGGGCATGAGGGGAAAGGAAGTAGAATGAAGGAAAATTACATTGAAATTCAACCCCTTTCCACTAGATTCCATAGGAATGTTGCAGAAAGGAACTAAGAACATTTCCAGTAATTATTACCCTGAATTCTACTTAGAAATACTTTTATTTGGGCTAAACTATGTAGTATATAAGAAAACTTGTTTTGCTGTCTTCATTTGTAACATCCTGCTTCAAGTTAAGTCTGCTAAGAAATAAAGAATATATGCAGAAAACCAATATATTGTTTTGATTTCACTTCAAAACCTCATGGTTGCACATCACTATTTAAAACTATAAAATAAAAACTTGAATAGGCAGAAGAATATGAATACAAATGCTTCGGCATAATTTATGAAGAATTTGCAAGATTCTACTCACACATTTCAAGAAATAAAATGTTCCTAATTATAGCCATATTTCAATCATATATCATAAAGGACTAGTACTTTATAACATTTCAATGCTATACAGAAGCAATCAACCTGTCAAGTAAATTTACTGTGTTGTAAAGATAGATGTGAAATTTCAACTGTTCCTTTCTGGATAGGATCTTATGATCAGAAATGTAAGATGGTATTTAAGTATAAGAGACCAGATTGAGAACCATTTATATTAAAAGGACTAAATGCATATAATCAGGCTGAAGGTGCTGATCATTTGTCTTCAATAAATGTTCACTTGCAGATACATGAAAAATCCAAGTTATCAGGAAAACATTGTCCAATATATTGTTCTTCACTAAAAAACAACCTGATGCACACGGTAAAGACATAGCCTTCCTGTAAGTGAAATGTTCTCATATTCCAAGAACTTTTTTAAATGTATAGGTAAGAATACCAATGGCCTTGTTCTTTTAACTAGGCAGATTTTACTAGTGAAAATATATTGCATACATGTAGTGTACTACAGATAATCCTCAATTTACAACCAGTTGTTTAGTGACCGCTTGAAGTTACAGTGGTACGGAAAAACTGACTTCGAACTGTTTTTCACAGACCATTGCAACATCCTGATTAGGTGATTAAAACTCAGACACTTGGCAATGAGTTCATATTTATGAAGGCTGTAGTGTCCCAGTGCCATGTGATCAACTTTTGAGGCCTTCTGACAAGCAAAATCAATAGGAAGCCAGAGTCACTTAGTAATTTAACTCCAGTGATCCACTTAACTGTAAACACGCAACCCTCTCACTTAAGCAACGTAAATTTTGGGTCAGTTGTGGTCATAAGTTGAGGACTACCTTTACGGCCCTGCATAAATTTTTCTTCTATTTCTTTGAAGCCATAAGTTTTTTATATTTAAATATATATATTTGTCCCACTATCAAAAATAGCAGAGCTGTGGCCCATACTAGAATATGAATTGTGGGGGTTTTCTAAGAAAGCTCAGCTAACAGATGGCGGAATATGCATTAACGAATGGAAGGTATTTGTGAAAGTGCAGTATTTTATATTACTGAGACCTATTTCATGCTGAGACTATTAAATTACAACCAAGTAATTTAGGTACAGTCGATATAAAATAATAAGTACTTTTTAAATGTCTCTTTATTCTGAGGAAAAAATCATTCACATTCATAACACTATGTATAATTAATACAATTAAATAAGGCATATTTAAGCTTCCATAATTTCTGTAACACTAAAGAAAATTGCCAAAAGATGAAAATTTGGGGATAAAATAAGTATATTGCCAAAAGCACCACAGGAAAATAAGTAAAAAAAGTTGCCTGACCATAAAACTGACGTTTACACAAACAGAACGTATTATTAATCATATATAATGGTTGAGTCTAAATACTGAATGTAAAGTGCAATAACTTTATTGTCAAATCAAGAATGATTTTGATCAGCATTTTGTTTCCATTGATGGAAAACTAGATGGTATGAAATTCATATAGCTCATTTCGAGCCTTTTAGCATATCATAGTTATAATTAATAGTAACAAAACTGCAATATATATATATATATATATATATATATATATATATATATATATATATATATATATATTGAAGATTACAATATATTGAAAGCAAGGGACTAAATTAAGTCTTAAGTGGAGACAATCTGCATTACCTAAATAAAGGCAGCTATTTGCTGCTATGCAGAATCTAAATTGCTAAAAACAAAAAAAACTGTTATGAAGGAAATATTTTTTCTATGCCTTGACCATTTTTTGTTTTTGACCGTGACTCAAAATATCTTTTCAATTTGCACCATTAAAACTTCAAATATGCAACACATCGGTTTATATTTAATTCAATATAAATGTTCTTCCATTGTTGATTTCCAAAATATAATTTTATTATTATTCTACAATAATTCTTTATTTTTTCTACATCCTTTATTCTTTATTTATTCTTTATTCTATAGTAAGACCAGATTTTATCTGAACAGGTAAAATCTAGAGCATGAAGATTCACAAAACCTAATCTTTTCTTTGCAAATGAAATACATGGAGAGAAAGGGAGAGAAGGAATCTTCTGGCATTATTCTGTAATTTAAGCATTAATAAAGAGAGTCAATTTTTATAAACTACTCGATCATTGCTTTATTTTATCTTAATTTCATGTACTAGAGAAAGAATACATATAAAAACCATTTTTAAAAAAACTTCATATTTAAAAACAATGGATGCTTTCCTATGTTTGTAAGGAGCTCACGTTTCAGTAATTAAATCTGTTGGTTATCATATTTAAAATACTGTTGGCAACTCCTCTACCAATTCTTAAAAGTAAAACTACTGAAACTGAAAAGTACAAACTGATTATTTTTAAAAGTAGCACAATTCTATCACAAGATTTGAAAGTTTCACTTCTTAAAAATTGTTTTTTAGGATAATGAAATGCTATTACAGCATATTTTCTAGCATTACTACATCTATGCTTGAACGTTCTAAGAGCACTAAATTTATCATTCTGATTCTTTAATCTGTCCGTTTTTGAATATTCTAGTTTTTGTAATGTGTAAATACTGAATATTCAGAAGACAAAGCTAACCATTGGCAAGGACTTTAAAATTTGCAGTTCCTTGAAGCAGACTATATACAGGAAATGACATATAAATTACATAAGCATACTATACACCTGAAATGATACATAAATTAAAATATTTTTAAAATTATACATTTGGCAAATTTACTAGATGTAAATAATTTAGGTTGTGAAGGTTGTACAGTCCTGAGAATATAAAGCAAATAATTTAATATCTATCTTCTATCACTGCACAACATGTGGCTCTAACTTGCCTATCTCTCAGAACTTTCTTGCATAAAACTGACCAGAAGTTCTGAAAATAGGTTTTATTTTTTGCAAACAATAAAGAAATATATATACAATGGCACTATTATTTTTATGATGGGTTATTTTACATTTATCAACTAAAGTATTATAATACCTATTTAGAAATCTGAAATATATTTAGAAGTAATAATCTCTTAGATAAGACTAAATCTCTGCATACATTTAAATAAGAGTTGCTATGGAAGAGCCAACAGTCCCAAAAATAGTGTCAGGATAATATGTGAAAATAAGGGATCCAGACAATCTAACAGTTCTGTAATTCAGAATTCACATTTTTAAAGCTCAATGGTATGACTGATTTTTAGAAACAAATGTTAATTTATTGTCAATTTAAAAAATTGACATATTAAAAGAAAATATTGTGATCACATTTTCATGATATAAAACTGTTTTTTTTAAATAGATGCAATCATTTCTGCTTTTATATTTTTCATTTTTATGAAGAAAATATTACCTCATATAGTAATCTTAAATAATCCTAAATAATATGAGAAATTATTTTTGTAATGTATATATTAAAAGTCAAAAAACTGCATGTTCTGTCATAAAGCAAATAACCAATTTAAAAACCTGGGCCAATTACAAACTAAATCAAATCTGATTTCAGATGCAAAACTACAACAGACAAAAAGTAATGTTTATTAACAAATAGGGAAAAAACAGACAAGTGCAATTTTAAAAGATCAATTTTTAAAGAAATACTTAAAAGATGTAAAAGTAATTGCTTTGTAGAGAGAATCCATACAATTTAAAGAGACAAATATAATTTACAGAGTATATTAATGTAAGTTCAAAGGACTTAGCAGTGGGAAAATATTTTACAACTAACCTAAATCATGTATTTTACAGATTTGTTCTTAATATCTTCATATGAAAAGAGATTAAGGAAAAATAAGAAAAATTAAAAATAACTTCAGTCCTACATTTTAAGACTAATGTCTACTATTTCTTCATTTGGCAAAATATCTGCCAATCTATGACGATATTCAATTTAATCTAAATGGTTATTGATATTCTCAAGTGTAAAAGATATTAAAATCTAAAGTACTAGTTTGAAATTGATAAGGTAATCAGATTTGTTTCTTCAGTATAAGAATTATTTTCTTTAATGAAAGTTTATACTTATGAAGGCACATTATATTTAACAAATGTGGAATGAAAAACTGAAATTTTACTTTGACTTAAACACATTTTTATGAGTTAGAGAATATCAAGATTTTAACTAAATATTCATCTAAGTAATTCAATTCATTTTATTGCCATTACATACTTTTGATTCATTAAAGGTATGTGTGTGTGAAACCATACTTTTGTTTTGTGAATGAACAACAAAGTCTTTCATTTTCACAAATCTACAAAGTTCAGAAGATATCATGTTCAGCTGTAAAAGTTTAACCAAAATGTTATGATATCAGATTTAAATTATTTAGTAAATAAAGCATAGGTTTCAGATTTATCCAATTTCTTCCTAACAATCAGGGGGAGGGGGGAAGAGAAGAAAAAAAAAACAACCCTAGAATATTTACTAAAACTTGTTTGCAAAATAGAATTTCACCTATATGTTTTGCGTATACGTTTAGCATTTCACCATTTCATCTATCCATTCTAGAATATTAAGCCAAACAATTGCATTTGCAATTTAATATATTATTGTCCCTTAGAAAATATATTCCACAAATGAAAAAAATATAATAAAGGAGCCGAAACATTTAACTAAGCCTCACAACAACCCTGTGAGGTAGGTAAAAATCTTCCAGAACAAATCTTCTGGATGAGAAACTTCAATTAAACTTACCACAAGTGAAACAACATATGACAAGAGAAAGTCAAAGAAAGTTCATCCATCCATGTGTCCCAAGAAGATACATGAAACACTCAGTATATCCCTTTAAGCTGAAAGTATTGTGATTTGTGTATAATGTGTAAGCAGCACTTTTTAAGGGTTCATTTTTAGTTACTATGCTTAAATAAAATCATGTAACTATGTTACTATTTATAATAGCTCTGTTCAATTTATCAAAAATTCTCATTTTTAGATATAAAATAGTGCAACTAAAAATGAACTTAAACTGAAAATTATTTGTACATTGTTATAATTTTACAAAGTTAGATTTCCCTATTGCCGCTCTAATACAACCCCCCTACAAGTTCTTAGATTAAAGCTTAAGTTTTAGATCAGAATTTGTATAAATGCTTGATAGAACAGGTTTATATAATTAGTCCTTTTACATGTACTGCAAATATTATAGAAATGGGCAGAATTTACAATTTTCCACCCTTTATAGGTAGGACAAATTCTTCAGTCTATTCCAAATGCCAATCACATGATCAACAGCTGAGTGTATGGAGTTTGCATCAAAAAATAAAAATAAACCAATGCAAAGAAATTGAGCAAAGCAATGTTGAAGATTTTGAAGCTTATCCAAAAATATTTGATTGCTTTATGAAGTTGTGTTCACAGATGTCAAAGAAAAAAGAAAATGCCAGTTTCTTTAATTTCCCTAAGCCAAGTAAGAGCCTATGATTCAACAAAGCTTTAATCAGGAACTCCAAATGCAGTCTGTCACTTCTAATATAATCAGCATCTCCATCGACAAAAGGCACACTTATTTTAGAGAATATATGGATTATCAATCCAAAAATGCAAAATAACATGCCATCTTCCCACACCTGAAGCCCCTAAAACCCCCAATTTGTTCTCCTCTAGAGGGCAGGCAATGAAATGATTTAGCTTAGTTCACAAAAACATGTTGACAAAATGTGTGTTTATTCCCATTATAATCTGAACTGCTTTATTCATTTCTTCAGACAAATGAAAATATATCAGTAAGTGATTTTGCCCATTGTGCTGGGAAGGGTCTACTGCTTCTGGATATTTTTTCTACCTAACATGAATGAAAATTATCTCACCATGCAATGCAGTCTTCCTAGCTTGCAGTGATGATTAAGACGAAGATGAAAAACAGATGAAGATTGATTTTGCAATGATATTGATCTATTCTTTGAACAACTATAAATTAAAATGAGTCAAGAGAGTATTTTTGGAAAAATATAAGAAATTTAAAAATATCAATCTCTATGGATACAATGCAAAATATTTTTGAAGACAGCATAAACTAAAACTGAAGACAAAAGAAGTGATATTCTGAAAGACAAGAGATTTTAATTCCTATTCTTTTTATGATTAACATTGTTTAGCAAGAGCTAAAATAATCTCCCTTATTTTATCACCTATCACCTATTTTATCACCACATGCCTATCATATAGACAAGAATCTCCCTTTCATTCACAGCATACATATGCAAAACATCTATGATTCAATCTTTGGTATCTCCAAGTATGGATGGAAAAGCCTGTCTTAAACCCAAGACTTACTATCAGAGAGTATAAAGTACTGGACTGTGTGATTTGGTACAGCTGATTGTACAGCGAAGATTATTTTACATCTCCTATGAAATTTCTTATTTATAATGGGTACATACTAGAACAGAGGGCTCATGATGATATTTCCTAATCAAAATGCAATCTTATATAATATGGAGGAAAAGGGCTTTTTTCCTTTTCCTATTAGAAATACTTAATAAAGTCATACCTCTGCATTTGACTGCTTCAAAACTCATCGATTTCGGTATTCAACGTATTTTGAAGCAGAAATCTTGCCCTGGTACTTGTTTTTCTCCCAATAGTCAACATGCAAGGAAGAACTTGCTGATATCAGCCACCTCATGATTTGCTATTTCTTCTGGCCAAAATAGCAGGTCACATGGTTTTCTCAGTATCCATCAGTTTTAGTATTCTTCCAGAACAAATTACCAATGAGTACCAAGGTACTGCTGTATAATAAACCTCCCCATTGGCTGTAACGATGACCCTATCACTATTACTTCAATCATTGTTATTCTATCTGGATTGTATTCACTTGGGTAAAAAGATGTTCAAGCAAAATATAATGGTGTTGTTTCTTATTCACATGAATCAGCTTTACCAATATTAGTAACTTACACATGCATTTCTCTTACTGACTTTCCCAACAAGGCTTTATCCAAAGTGCTCAAAGGCTATTCTTATTCATGTCCTCAAATCTCACTGAGTAATAACTTTGTTTAAAGTTAGGGGTGGAGTTTAACTGTTAGAGATGGAGTCAAATGATACTAAATATAAGTTATCACTTCAGAAATTAAATGTCTAGAATATTTTAAGATATATACAATTAAGAAACTCCTAGAAATGAGTTACAAAAGTACACTGCAGAAGACGATTCCCAGAACATTACCTCACTCATTTTCTTTTAGTGAAGCAAGTATTTCTCTTTCAACATATTCACACGTTTGGTATTATAAGTATGGGTAGAAAAGCAGAAAGAAATAAAAATGCCATAACTCCATTCCTTCCTTGAAGAAATGCTGATGAACTTTAGGCAGCTTATAATCTAGGTTTTTTTAATAGTACAAATAAAAGAAAAATTACTAGGAATGTTATTCAACATGAAGGAAATGAATTTTTCAAGTACCGCATCTGATCACTGAATGCAATACTGCAATAAAGATATAACGGTTAAGGAAGAACTGATGTTCTGCTTTATTTCCCTGCTTTGAAGATACTGTCCAATGTAAGGAAAATGGTCATTTACAGAAATTATTCTTTCTTCCAATCTGCTGCACTGGTTCTCCCCCCATTTTTAAGAGTCCTGCTAAATCAAAACCGTTTTCAAATAATTATTATTTGAAGCATTTATTAAAAGCAACAGAGGTTTCAATGTGTCAAATGAGGCTTTTAAGCTGCTGTGTAAAATTCAAGAAATCTGCAGCAAAGAAAAAATATTGCTGCTATGCTTAGGAAAATCACATATTTCTGCTAAGTCAATAAACTACTTGGTGAAATAATATTTATAAAAGACAAAGATCTATAATATAAATAAAGACTTTACAGTTTCTATTAATCCTATTTTCAATTGTAGAAAGAAATACATATCCTCTCATTCCAAATGTGCAGGACTATAGCTTTCAGAATTTCTAGCCAGCATAGACAACCTTTAGTTGGTCAGGAATTTTTAGTTTCAGTTTCACAAATCTGGCAAGCCTTAAATAAGGCAAGGAAGATATAAAATATAAACTCAATTATTGATTGGTAATTTCCCCTATATGTATCCTAACTGGCTGAGAACCTGAGATGTACAGAGATGTTTGTGTACAAAGAATTTGCTTATAAGCATGGAAATAAAGAGGAAAAAAACCCAACTTCCCCTTCATATGTTGTAAGTGCTGCTTTGTAATGAGTTGGGGGATATTTTGTGAATCACAGAACAGGATCAGGAGAGCTGGCAGTAAGTATGATGACCGTGATTTGGATTCTGGACTTTGCTCAAATGCCATATTAGGATAAAGGCAGACTACTAAAAGATTCTATTTTTATTACAACCTACTCATCATTCACAACCATCCTGAAATTAAAGTTATCAGTATCGGATTCTTTTTTTAAAAAATCTGACTTACATTAAAAGCAAGTCAACTTTTTCTTAGCATACAGAAAAAATGCTCAGACAAAAACCTTTATCTTAATTTCTATTACCAAATTAATTTCAAGGTACTGCAGTAGGCTACGAGAATAAGCCTGCTTATTAAATAAAACTCTTCAGAATGTATTAGTGTTATTAATGGGTAAAACTTAAGAAAGGCATATAGTGTTGATTTAATTTAGCTGCTTACTTGTACAGATATCCCAATATTTCCACTAAGAGAATAAACAATACTAAAAAGGCAAATGTACTATTGTAATCAAGATTTAAATCTACTACATCATGCTCCATTGAGACCCCCAACAAAAAGTAAGCAGCTCTTCAAGTCTCCTAAAAACGAACAGAAGAACTAATATGTTTCTTTTATTTAAACTTGTGATAACCATACATATTTATGGAACAAATATGAAAAAAGAAAAAATACAGGATAGTATCCAACATTTATCCTGAGTATATAATAAATTACCCTGTTTCTCCAACAATACAGCCTCCCCCAATAGGAAATCCCAGCATGTTTTATAGGCATAAAATGAAAGTAAGCCCCTCCCCCAAATTAAGGCCTACATTAAAACATGTGAAATGGGGGAATGGTGGGGGGCTTGCCATTAGGAAGTGCTTTTGTTGCACACCGGATATGGTGCTGCCTGTGTTGACCCCGATACGAAGTGCCCCACCAACGCCGAGGTCAACATCCAAGCCGTCGCCGCCGCCGAAGTTGCAAGGGGGGAAATTAAGTCACCCCCGAAAAGACGGCCTAGCCATTTTTGGGGGCTCAAAAAAATAAGACCTGCCTTATTATATGAGAAACACGGTAATATTCATGGAACAAACGTGTTGGATACCACAATTATATGCATTTATGTTATATAGTCCTGGATGGACAGTTTATAAATAGAAAACTGTCCTAATTTTTTTTTTAACACCAGTGCATGTTAATCATGAAGTATTGTCTTAATTGGAGTGTCATATATGTTGCTGAATGGGTGGGGGTATGTATCCCTATAAAGCAGGGGTCACCAACCTTTTGGACCTCGGGGACCACCAAACTCATAACTTTAAATCCCGTGGACCACTAATATGAATTTTGACTGTGGCTTGCTGACATTTTTCCAGGGTCTCTGCAGAAAGCAGCAAAGACCCTGGGAAAATCCTAAAAAAAGTCTGCAGGAAAATTCCCTATCCTGTTTTCCTACCGATCATTCTTTATTTGGGATCGCAAGATACCATCTCCAGCTCTAGGGAGAGAGAAAGAGAGAGAGACTTTTGGCTTCATGCAAGGAAAGCAGCAGAAGCAGCAGAAGTCTTTCTTTCTCTCCCCCAAACTCTGCCAGAAATTAGTCTTTGTGAGACGTGTCGCACAGGCTCAGCCTCTTGGAGCAGGATGCCTTGCAGGGTCCCAAAGACTAATTTCTGGCAGAGTTTGGGGAAGAGAAAGAAACACTTTTGCTGCTTTCCTTGTGTGCAGCCAAAAGCAGAAGAAAGAAGTGGAACGAAACAGCCCTGTGGTCAGGCCAGGCGCGTGGGGCAAGCTCCCCCCCTCCGACCTTCCCTCCTCCCCTCACTACCTCGTGTTGTTCGTAATGCAAATGACGCAAGCCTTGCGTTCCCGCGGGCCATGTGGGCCTTGTGTTCCTGCACAGCCTGGATTAATTGCTTTGGGGGATGCTTTGGGGGTGACATTTCTCTGCGGACCACCAAAATTTTCTCATGGACCACCAGTGGTCCCTGGCCCACTAGTTGGCGACCACTGCTACAAAGCATAACATGTAACTGAGTATTTCTATATTTGAATGTGCGTTATATACTTATTCCAACAATGTCAACCATAGTATTTTACATAATCTCTGAAAGGCATTTAACATAAATGCATATCCTGTAATACTCTATACTCTTTTCATTTTTTTAAAAAAATCTGATATTAACCTATACATTTTATGCCATATATATGACATAATGCAGAAGATCTTCAATCCTGATTATATAAACTTATGTAATGTTATTCTACAGAAAAGCTATTATCTACAATTTTTTTTAACATTTTTATAAATGTAATCTTTGCACAGGAGTGAAACTTCAGGCTTAAAAATCCAAAGAACGAATTAGAAAAAAAGTATTTTTCAGAAAGCTTAAGTCTTTCTAGGCTTTTAGCAAAACAGGATAAAATGCTTGTCTGCTCGAATTATGAATTTTGATGTATGTACTTACATGCTTGATTCTGGATAAGACTCATATGACACACGTCATTGTTTGTCAAATAAAAATTGCCTGCATCTCCACCCCACCCTCCCAAAACCCAGAAAAATATTTTCAGCTACTGAAATCAGGTTCGGAAATACTATTAGAGCCCAAAAGGTCATACAACCATTTGTTAACTTACATGCACAAAAAGGAGCTCTAAATAAATGACACAGGAGGCAATAAATTGACACGACAAGTAAATAAAAGGCTAAAGCACTCCAATACCATTGAAACTGTTTTAATGTTGTTGCAAGTCCACAATGCAACAATCACCAGATCATATAGACCCAAATATTTAGATTCACTTTAATTACCCTTTTCTCCTATTTTACATAAATTATGAAATGTTCAGCTCCACTTTTACCTGAATTTGTGTATGCACCTAAGGAATCATTTTTCAACCCTACTTAAATTCTTATATGATTAAGAAAAAAATATGAAAATATTAACCTCAGCTTCAATGTACAGTTTCCAGAATCTGCCAGAACTGGGGAACTGGGCAACAAGGCGTTCATAGGTCTTCCGTGCTTTGTCTATAGGTTGATTCTAAAAATTAAAAACCAATAATATTTACAATATTTATGATGTAAAATGTATTCACATTTACTTGAGAACCAAGCATTGTGAGTGGACCCACTGATAAGGAAATGTAATCCTATTTCACTAAACCTGTGCCTCTCGAATGAGAATGCTCCAAGCGTCAAGGTCATATGGATTCTCTTCTAGTTTCTTTTCAGCTTTCTTTACTTTTTCTGGGACATATTCAGCAGCCTAGAAAACACAGAGCATAAAGTTAAGAGCCAACAAATAACATGGTAAATCCAAAGACATCCACAATCTGTAACTTTCATATTTATATAATTATAATTAACCAGTGGTATATTTATTCCATCACTTAAGCATGCACAGAGGAACATACAAGTACTCATAGAATGTACTACATTGGATGGATTGCTTAAAGCCAGTACTGAAAATGTTAAATCCAATGTCTTCTGTGCTTCTTTACTATTACATTGGTTCACATAGTAATATTAAATCATAATCACAATACTATGCATGTTTTGTGAGGCTTATTTGGGTATTATGGTGTGTGAATGTATGTTTTAGAAGAGAAATGTTTGAATATCACATTAAACTAAAATAAAATTAATTAAGCCTTAGATTTATAAATTCCTACAAATTATTTATTTAAAAGAAGTCTATACACAGAACAAAAAATGCCATAGTCAAGAGAATATTTTTCTTATTAAATGGTAGGATTTAATCCTACTTATTTTTTAATCCACTTTCAGACACTATTTAGACTTCTCTCAAATTTGAGATGGTATGTTCTTAACAACAGACTATGTCAGAAAGATACATATGAAACCTAAAACACATTCTTGTCCAAACAATTAGGTTGTATTTCAGGAATTGAAAAAAAACAAACTGAAAAATGAAATACTTCAGATAATATACCTAAACACATTTTTATAGGCCTAACAACTATGTTTTTCAGTACATTTCCTAAACCTAGAAGAAAATAGAAATAGTTGAATACCAATTTTCTACTATACTACAGTATAGTTCACATTTAGCTGAAGTTTCTTTGCATATTAAATATAAACAGCCACAGAACAGAAATATTATTATCCTGTTCTACAGCAGAAGTCATTGTAACTACTTTAACCAACCTGACCATATCCAATTTGATTCAATGTTAGGTAACAAGAAGCCAATCAGTTTTAGCTGTAAAGTACAGAACTAAGCTAATATGAATACGAGTGGATGTTGTTCTTTTTGGGATGGATCTCCTCGATATTTTATTTTACAGCATTTACCATCAGTTTCCTTTATTAAAGTGTTATTTTCTCTGCCCTGCTCTTCTACTGAAAAGGATACTCAATCTCCCCCCTCCCTTTCTCCATTCTTCCATCCATCTGAATGAGCAATTATATTAGCAATTATACACTTTTAGCTTCAAATTGAAGGAAAAACACCTTAAAGAAGAAACGAAGAGTGCAATTCGATTTCAAGGAATTTTAAGTAACCGGCTCCTCATGCTGATATAAAAGGGCAGAAAGAAACTTAAAATTACTATAAGCTTAGAATTTGCTGTCTCAAATATGGCAAAGTATGTAATTTGTATCATACTGATTATCTCGTCTAGTTACTTAAAAGAGCAAGAAAATGTATACAGGTATTCGACCATAAATAATGGAGTTTGCCCATCACGGTCTTAAATCATGACTATCATAAAACAAATCATATGACCAACCCAATTTTATTACCAGGTAGAAATTAATGTTTTGCTACAGGTGCAGTTTTATTGAAAACTGTAAAACCATCATAAAGCATGGTCACTTGACCACGAAACACTGAAAACATTCGTAAATGCAGACTGGTTGCCAAACACCTGCAGTTTGGTCACATGACCAGAGCCCCTCAACAGTTGTGGCTTTGAATCCAGGTCATAAGAGTCCCCAGGTAGGTCTGTCATAACTTTCAACAGTTGCTTAGCAACCAACCATAAGTTGAGGATTACCTTTACAGCTATTCAGATGTCAAATTAAAACAGGCCTCTTGCCTTTGGTCATTAACAAAGAGCAGAAATAAAGTGTAATTTTGAGAAAAGAAAGACTTGAAAATGTAAGATCGCTTAAGAATCAGGCCAAGTATAATTCACCTGAAAACTTATCTGTGTAGTCTCTAACAATTGAACAAACTTAAGATAAATGCAATTTATTTAATTTAAATACATTAAACTACTCAAAAGGCATGGAGAGAGAGAGGTTACCTAGCATAATGAAAAAAATAGCACAATCAAACAGTGCAACAGAACAAAACTGAGGTTTGTGAGTTAGGAGTCAGAATGACCAAGAATGAAAAAAGATACTACAGGGAAACTAACTTGATTAGCACTATAGGAACCAAGGAGAAAGAATTAGAAAACCTGTAGATCAACACAATAATAAAGTGTGTATACATGAATTTGTATGTATGTGAGACAGCACTTAGGAGATGATCCTTAAGGAGAAAAACTAATGAACTGTGAATATGCAAATATTGGGCTGTTTGTAAACTTAGCAAGTTAATGCTGGATAGAAAAGGTAATAGCTAACTGGGTTTTTAATTTGGCAAATATTCATTATGAAAAACCAAATGGAGAGCTATTAATTTAGAATATTCATTCTAGGTTGGCAAAACTGAATGTATCCAAATGCTTCTCACAGGAACAAAGGAATCTGGATACAAAGTACATATGGAATGCCTTATTTGAGACCCATTTATACATAAGGACAAACACCGTGCAAAATGGGTGGAAGTATGTGGCAAAGCAAAGTGTTGATTTCTATCAACCTCTTCATCTAGAACAGTGGTAATCAACCTGGTCCCTACCACCCACTAGTGGGCGTTCCAATTTTCATGGTGGGCAGTAGGGGTTTTGTCCCCTACTTTATAAATCATCATTACTGTGGAACCGGTGGGCAGTTAAGAGAAAATTTTACTACTAACAGAGATACAAAAGTGGGCGGTAGGTATAAAAAGGTTGACTACCCCGATCTAGAAGAATGCGTCTTATTCATAGATAGGCTGGTTCTTAAAAACATGGAAGGGACTACAGCCAATACTGCTGCTGATAACCACATGTAGCCTACAAAAAGTAAACCAAGGTGGTAGAGATTACTTTGCACTTGAAATGGTAACAGGAAGCAACTGAACTAATTATGAAATTGACCATACTGGTAGTCCTCCACTTATAGCCATTTAATCAGTACTGGTTTGAAATTACAACTATGCTGAATTAAGGAACTTATGACTTGTGGCCAAAATTATAGCCTGTGCAGCACCCATGGTTACATGAACAAAATTTGGATGCTTGTCAATCCACCCACTCTTACGACCAACCACAAGGATGCTGCAGCTGCCCCACCCATCGTTCCCCTCATCCTGCCCTGCTGGGTTCCTTATGCTTACTTTGCACCTGGCTGGGTCACCACATGCCTTAAGCTTGTTTGCTACCTCACCAGGTTCCACTTCCAAACTTGCAGCTGCTTACAAAATGGAACCTGCTTCTGGGATTGCATTATGTGGCTTTTATACAGGAATGTGGTGCACTTGTTGCCTCTTCTTGGTAAAAGCAATCTTCAGAAAAGGTGTGATAGGCCCAAGGATGTGGGATCCAGAAAGGTAGGAAGCTGTGCAAGGAGTGCCTCCAGATGGAGGAGAACCTGGATAACCCAGGGAAGGCCATATTGAGCTGCAGAGGTGCTGCAGTACAGAACTCATCATGCCTCCCACGTCCTCCTCCACTTCAAGGCTCTGCAATGGGGACAGCCAGGATTGTGGTCATTAAGTGAGGAAATCACAGCATTTTGTTTACCAACTGCTATAATTTATTACCATAATTCTGAACTAAATTGTAGCTATAAGTCAAGGAATACATGCATATATCATGCAGCAATACCATTAATAAACATTTAGAATACTTTTGTAAACTCTAGTAACATTTAAAAATGAAGAATTGTCTACAAGTTGTACATACCTTCCAAAATTCAACTGAACAAAAGTATTAAGAGAAACAGGCTGAAATTTGCAGTTACATACTGTTTTTTAAGGCTGGCATCACTTAAATAATCAATTTGCCCCACAAAAATGGGGGAAAGGTAGTCTAAAAATATTGGTTCTGTTGACTTAGCTGTCTCACAGGGAAGACAAAAAGAAGTGCAGTCCCCAGGCTAGAAAGGATTGCTCACACCTGTAATAAAAATTCTCAATATTTCTTTGGAAAAAATATTTTTCTATATTGCTTATTTAATTTATACCTCACATTTCCTACAATCTGATCATCCAAGGTGGCTAAGAATCAATGCAAAATAAAATAAAAATGCAAATATATAATTTCAGTGGAGAAATTAATGATTAAAATCTGAGGAAACAGATGTTTCTTGGCTATTCTGATAAAAGGAAAAGAGAAGAACTATCAAATGCAATTTATGAAGAAATGTATTTCATGACCTAGTAGCAAGACCTCTGTAAGGCATATAAACGAATCTTTTACAACAGAGAAAGGGCCTAATTCATGAAGCTTAATGGTCAACTTCATAAAGATTCTTTTAGATGGTGAGGTTCTAAGTAATTCAGGGTGTTTAACATCAATATCCTAAATTATACCTAATAAAATGAGAAGAAACTCAAGTAATTGTATACTAGTGCAGATTTTGACACCAGATAGCAGTTAAAACAAAATTAACTGCTTTGTTTTGCACTAATTGAAACTACCAAACATTTCTAAAGGTTAGCCACAATCATAGAAAAGTGTTTTATAAAATTAGTGACAACTGAAGACCAAGGAATATATTAGACTGCAAAACTGTTTCAGGAGTTTAAGTCAATTAAAATATAATATCAATCACTAAGTCTATTTTGCCTTTATTTAACTTTTAACTTCTCTCTCCCATTTAACCCAAATTACAGAAGGTTCAATGATATCAATTGCTTCCTGAGTATCATTAGTATATCCTCCCTAAGTAGTTTTATGTCAGTTCAATGGAATAAAGAATAGAATTCTGTGGAATCCTTTTCTCAATGGTCCAAAAACTGACAAGTACAATACCATCACTCTTTGGACATGGCACAACAGGATGAGCTGAAACTATTAAGAGTCTAGAAGGCTACCATGGTTGATAGAATCAAAAAGCTACTGATAGATCTGAAAGAACACCGCTCTACCATTTTTTTTAGTGTACAATATATATCCACCATGTTCCATATAAATCTATACCTGTAGATTCTCCTCCCTTGTAATACAGCATTTCCATCTTCCTACCCTTTCAGATAGCTAGAAGTGCTGATAGGCAGTAACAGATATTGGCTACTTTTTCCAGAAATGATAGTTACTAAAATCTAACCTACCAATTATCACACTTGATATGAGCTAACAAAACATAATCATGTTATTATTTTTAAAAAATCTGTATTTGAAAATCAAAACAATATCCTGAACTAAAATAACTATTCTGACAAAGTTAGATATTAAATTTTATGGTAATATTTTATATTTCATTTGAATATTAAAGTAATTACAACAGTAACGTATTTTCACGTTACTCTTCTACTTTAGCTATAAAGCATAATATTTGATTTCAGCAAATCAATAATCTTTTAAAGATATCTCTTAAAAAGCATCTTAAAGACGATTGATTATAGTCAAGCTTGACTTATTTCAACATTAGTTTAAGAATAGCACTGATTACAAGTTTTGCGATATAGCAAAGCCTAATCCTAGTAAAACTCAGAAATAGCTAGGATTTTGAACATTTCTTCCAGACAGTTCTAAAACTCTTGTAGACTAGAATCTCAGCTCTGAATGCTAAAACAGGATGCCGTAATTTCATACAAATCTACTCAGAAATAAAAATTATAAATTCAACATGATTTATTCCAAGCCAAGCATAAATTAAAGCTTTAGATTAAATCATATTGTGTTTAATTATGGAACAATATTTGTTTGTGAACCATGTGCCCCTCCCCCCATCAGTATATTATCTGAAAAATTGGGGAAATCATCTCCTGCAGGTCAACAGAATTAGGATAACAGAAACTGCAGGCTAGACAAAAGAGAAGAGGACTTCAGTTCCTCTTTAATATTCTTCAAGTCAATTGGTGGTATAAAATGTGCATTTGGAGAAGCAATGTGAGGAGGGAGCTTTGACAATGCAGAACTTTTCCAGAGGCCCAGATTAAGAACGGTGTAGTCCAAACTGGATGGGGAAAGGACAGACTCTTTCAGATTATATCTATCTTGAACTTGGCTAGATTCTATTAGTTCTAAGCAAATAAAGGATTGGACTTAAATGGATTTGATTATCTTATTTGGGCTTGGGACTGACAAGATTTATGAGCATATATAATTCAACCTGTAAAACCATCTAGTTCTCAGATGATGTTACTGAACTGTATGCAAACAGATGTTTTTTATTGGTACAGAATTGAAATATATGGCTATCCATGAAACGATATGTTAAGAAAGGCCGCTGAACAGTTTAACCCTAACCCTATCTTTTGGAATATTCAGATGTGAGAACCCAGAAAGCAAATTTGCTTTTGCAATGTCTTTTTAAATATTCAATCTTTCAAAACTTGAAATGAGGGGTCCTTGGTCCTTTCCGAGTTTGCTTGTTTTCTTGAAGACATTTCATTACCCTTACTAGGTAACACCATCAGTGTTAGTAAGGAGTACAGTTTGATGTCAGTTTATATTCTGGTGACTTGCCTGTCTGTGGGGGTCTTAGATTCTCTGGTTGGGATGTTTACTGATGGCTCTTCGGCAGTTTCTTGATTGAGGTCTGATTTACTTGATTGTTGGTCTGAAGTTAACCTTTAAGTTAATCCATCTGATCTGGATGCCGATTACTGATGGGAGAGGCGCTGTAGTCTTTTTGTTCTCTTTTGGGCTGATCGATTGTCTCTTTTGCATAGTCTATAGATGCTGTTAATATCTATGTATCTATTGATGGCTGATTTGTCAAGAGTGCCAGGCTTCTAGAAATTCTCTGGCATTGTTGGACTTTGTCTGGTCTAGGATTGTCATTCTCTCAATTGAAACTATGGTTAAATTTGCCTGTATGTTGTAAAATTACAATTTTTTTGCCACGTCTTCCGATTGCCAGTTGGTATTCATGGATGTGTTCTGCCAGTCTTCTGCCTTTTTTCCTACACAGTGGTTGTTGCAGTTCTTACATTGTATGTTTTAGATAACTCCTGTTTTTTCTTCTGCGGGTGCTGGGTCTTTTAGTTTGCTTAGGATGTTTTGAAGAGCTTTAGTTGGCTTGTGTGATACGATGATTCCATGTGGTTGTTGTAGTCTGCTACGTTTCTGACATATTCTTGATGTATGGCAGTTTAATTATTTTTAGTTTGTGTTGATTATGTTGTGTTGGGTTGATGGTGAGGGACTTTTTGATAAAGTTGTGTGGGTATCCAATTTGTTGTATAGGTGCTCCTTTTTCTTTTCCTGCTGTTCTGGGTTGCTGCTGTGTGTTTGGGATTGTTTAAATGAAGTCCTTACACAGCTTCTTTTGTGGGAAGTTGGGTTGTTGCTTTGGTAGTGGTAATGTAAAATGTTTATTTCTTAATGTTTAAAGGAGTGATATTTAAAATTTGTACATCTAATCTGCCTACAATTAAGTAACAATATTTCAACAGAACAGCTTAAACTGTACATTTTTAACAGATAGCTTTGAAAGTAACTGAGGGATATCTATGTTAAAAACTAATTTTCCTCAGGAGTCCAATGAGTTTGAACCCTAATAGCCTTTTCATATACATCCTTAGATGTACATCCCTACACAGAACATACTGTCTTTCAAAAAAGACATATTATTTATGTAACATTAATGCATTTATTAGTAACACCAGTTTAATTCAGATTTCTAAATATATCCATCTCAATTTTATTATACAAAATTTAGTACAGGGCTCAGAATTTATAATTTGAAACGTTTTTCAAATCTTTTACTATATTTTTACAAAAACATAACGCCAAAAGGTTGCTTTATTTTTGAATCAAGCACTATTTGTTTCCCTTGTTTCTTAACAATATTTAAAAAGAGACGTTTTACTTCAGGCTCCAATTAAACCAAGTCACTAGGAGTGCATGTTATAAGTATGGTTTTATAGGTATTTTTGGTAAACTTCCTTGAATTTAATTGAAGTGACTGTGGAGTTACCAAGAACAACTTGCAGGAGATAAAAAGTCAGCGGGGCGGTGGTGTCTATGTAAGTCTTTGAAGACTATACCAATTGGAAATACTTACAGCAACCGGGATCGTGGAACAGAAGGTAAAGCGCACATAGCAGGTCCACATTTATGAATTGAGATGAGCGGGGTCGAAAACGGAAGACGGTACAGACCTTCCTCAACACAAAGACGCGCACGTTTATACGGCCTATTCCTCATTATTCTAGAAACCGCCATTTTCATCCCCAAAGCCTCAGACGCCCGTCAGCCGAGCCCATTTACACCCCTTCTCTAGAAGCCATTCCCCGCCAATTGCTTCATGGAGCTCGGAAGGCCCTGTGGTCGCTCACCTGGTCGCCGGCGGGAGCTTCTCCGGACATGGCGGGTTAAAACGGTCCCCGGAAGTAGCGGGGGGAGCGAGGAAGCAGGGTCCGATATGTAGATATGCCTATTTCTTAACCCTCCTACCCACCCCCGTTCTCTTCCCTCGCAAAGTCCCCCGGGCAGCGTCTAAGTGAACTAGTCGACCCTGCGCGCGGCTTCCACTTGCCCGAGGAACAAAATGGCGGCCCAACCGCCCCCAACTCTCGCCTTCCTCAGTAAAGGAAGGGGGCGGGGCTGAACGTGAAAGTGAGCGCGCGCAAGGAATAGTGGGGGAAAAAAATGGAAGGTCGAACCAGGGAGCGGCGCGCGTGGGGTTAAGCAAACAGAACGCGAGCTGGAACGGAGATAGAAGCAGCTGAGGAGAATGCCGGGAACGAAGGAGACTAACAAAGCCTTCCACGCGTGCGCATGCGTGGAAAGAAAAGCAAACCGGGCGTATTTTGATTTGGCGGTTAAATGCGCTGTCGGAAAGGTTTAAACGAGGAGACTGTTTGCTGAGGCACGTGGATAAATCACGTGCCCGTGAGACAACAGACGCTTCTGTATAATGGGATTATTAATTGATCTCTGTTCCCTTTTTTCTCCCCTCTCTGCTCCAGAATTTCTTATGCGTTGTGCGCTCTGGGCTCGTCGCCAATGTAACGTAAGGCGATCTCGACAACCCCCACCAGAGTTTCATCTCTTGTCTATTATTCATATGAAACAGTGGGGCGACAAAGCCCAGAATGAGATGCTCCATTATGCTTGGCCAATAATCAGCTCGTTTGCTCCCAGACGCCTAAAGAAGCTTCTGATTTTCTTGCTTATTGTGTAAATCGGATTAGGATTCTGCTGCCCCGGTTATGGCTCCGGCACCTCCTGCAGCTGTTCCTGGAAAGGTGGGACAACGAGTCGTTTTCGACTTCCAGAGACCACAGATAGATTTTTTTTTCCATAATGATCTACCCTGCCTAACCTTTCCTTTCATGTCTTTCGTCCTCGTCATAAAAAGAGTCCGTCCACCTTTCCCAGCATTAGAGCATTTTCCGGAAAGCTGGGCCTTCACTTAAAGGTGTCTGAATTGAGATAATTTGAGTCTGGACATTTGTGTCTTGAGTGAGAACTCTTGGTACCTCAGTCAGTCTATGGAATTGTTCTTGATATAGTTACCCATGAATAATAATAATTTATGAAATATATATGCAATCCAACCCCCAGCAGTTCTGGTTGATTTACAGTTGTTGAAACATTTCAAAACGAAGAATACAAAAACACCATAGAATAGAAAGGAGGATTGGTGATCTTCTCTAAAGGCCTGGGTGAATTCAGTTATCAAATGAAATATGTAGATAAAGTGGTATATATAGATAGTCCTCGACTTATGACCACAATTGAGCCTAAAATTTCCATGGTTATGCAACAAAATTGTTTTGTTCCATTTTACCACCTTTCTTCCCACAGTTGCTAAGATCGCTGCACTTGTTAAATTTATTTATTTGTTTATTTTAGTTTGTCAAGCATGTATGAGAAAAAAAGTGTAAGTATGAACTTAAACATATAAGTATAAACAGGTATAAGTATATGCATAATAAATGAATATGAATAAATGGGAGCAGTAGGACAGCGACAGTAGGCATGCTGGTGTGCTTATGCACGCCCCTTTACAGACCTCTTAGGAATGGAGTGAAGTCCACGGTAGACAGTGTGGCATAGTTGTTAGTGGCATGGTTGTTAAGAGAATCTGGCTTCCTGTTGGCTTTGTCAGAAGATCACAAAAGCTGATCACATTGCCCTGGGACATTGGAACCATCATGCATGCCACTCAGCAATAGCTAAGTCTCCTGTCCTCACCCCAGTTGCTGCCAACCTAGCAGTTCAAAAACATGCAAATGCAAGTAGATATGAAGTTTATTAATTTCGGTGGGAAAGTAACAGCCTTCTGTGATATCATGCTGGCCACATGACTGCAGAAATGCTTTCAGACTGCTGGCTCAATGGCCTTGAAATGAAGATGAAACCGCCCCCTATGTCAGAAACAACTAGCGGAGTAAAATCCTCAGGGACTTCTTGTCCCCAGCCCATGACTGAATCAACCTTAAGTCATCCTTATCTGTATCAGTGTTAAAATTGTATTTCCCCCTTTTTCTTACACCATTCAAGGCAGCTTCAAAGTGTATACATTCTGTTGGGCTTTGTCACCTGTTACCTTGGAGACCAGTTAGTGACTCCAAACAGAGATAGTAGAGATAGGAATCAGTGGGGGAAGCAAGAAATGTCATGCTTGTGTAGTTTTCTGTTGACTTGAAGATAGGCAGATAGCATTTCAGCTGAGCAGAGTGAAGACCCAGATAAATTTTGTTTCATAACTGAAGGCACATATAGGCTTCTGGGGCAAGCAGACGGGGAACAGAAATTGTAGAACCTTGTATCTTTCATGGAAGTTTGAGCCTTGTGCAATTTGTTCTTATGCAACTTTGCTAAGACACTATTTCATTGCTGTGGTTGCAAGGGAGGCATATTTGGAAAAAGCAAAAATATGAGGACTGAACTTCCTAGGTTAGCTTTCTTATATTGGGAGGTATTCTCAAATGACATGACAGTATCCAAGCCAGAGGTAGGATTCAATTTTTTTTACTACCGGTTCTGTGGACGTGGCTTGGTGGGTGTGACGGGGGAAGGATACTGTGAAATCTCCAGTCAGTTCTCCAAACTACTCAAAATTTCAAAATTTCCGCTACCAGTTCTCCAGAATTGGTCAGAACCTGCTGAATACCACCTCTGATCCAAGCCTATTTTTTTCCTATGTGTGTGCTCTCTGCAGCTCACAATTTCCTTTCTTTTTATGAATTTATTGCATCCTATATACTGTATGTATTATTCCTTCCTATCTACCTAACCCCTGGTATTAAGTGAGATAGATACACAAATACACATAACATACATGAAATACAGATTTTAAGTTCTGGATTTAATTCCTATTTAATCTGGGGAATGAACTAGGAAGAACTTTCAATATAAACAGTCAATGGGTTTTCCTTTCTACCTTTCAAAAAGGTAATGCATACATACAGGTGAAACTCAAAAAATTAGAATATCGTGCAAAAGTTCATTTATTTCAGGAATGCAATGTAAAAGGTGAAACAAATATATGAGATAGACTCATTACATGCAAAGCAAGATAGTTCAAGCCGTGATTTGTCGTAATTGTGATGACTCATGAAAACCCCAAATCCACAATCTCAGAAAATTAGAATATTACATGAAATCAATAAAACAAGGATTGTACATAGAACAATATCGGACCTCTGAAAATTATAAGCATGCATATGTACTCAGTACTTGGTTTGGGCCCCTTTTGCAGCAATTACTGCCTCAATGCAGCGTGACATGGAAGCTATCAACCTGTGGCACTGCTGAGGTGTTATGGAAGACAGTGGCCTTCAGCTCTTCTGCATTGTTCGGTCTCATGTCTCTCATCTTTTTCTTGGCAATGCCCCATAGATTCTCTGGGGTTCAGGTCAGGTGAGTTTGCTGGCCAATCAAGCACAGAAATCCCACGGTCATTGAACCAGGTTTTGGTGCTTTTAGCAGTATGGGCAGGTGCCAAGTCCTACTGGAAAATGAAGTCAGCATCCACATAAAGCTCATCTGCGGAAGGAAGCATGAAGTACTCCAAAATCTCCTGCTAGACGGCTGCGTTGACCCTTGACTTAATGAAGCACAGTGGACCAACACCAGCAGATGACATGGCTCCCCAAAGCAACACAGACTGTGGAAACTTCACACTGGACCTCAAGCATCTTGCAGTGTGTGCCTCTCCATTCTTCCTCCAGACTCTGGGTCCTTGGTTTCCAAATGAGATGCAAAAGTTGCTCTCATCAGAAAAGAGGACAGGTCTGTTTTTCTTTAGCCCAGGTAAGATGCTTCTGACGTTGTTGTTCAGGAGCGGCTTGACAAGAGGAACACGACATTTGAAGCCCATGTCCAGGATCCATCTGTGTGTGGTGGCTCTTGATGCACTGACTCCAGCCTCAGTCCACTCCTTGTGAAAGTCCCCAACACTTTTGAATGGCCTTTTCCTGACAATTCTCTCCAGGCTGCGGTCATCCCTGCTGCTTGGGCATCTTTTTCTTCCACACTTTTCCCTTCTACATAACTTTCTATTAATGTGCTTTGATACAGCACTTTGGGGACATCCAGCTTCTTTTGCAATTACCTTTTGAGGCTTTCCCTCCTTATGGAGGGTGTCAATGATGGTTTTCTGCACAACTGTCAGGTCAGCAGTCTTTCCCATGATTGTGATTCCTACTGAACCAGACTGAGAGACCATTCAAAGGCTCAGGAACCCTTTGCAGGCATTATGGCTTAATTAGCTGATTGGAGTGGGACACTGAGCCTAGAATATTGAACCTTTTCACAATATTCTAATTTTCTGAGATTGTGGATTTGGGGTTTTCATGAGCTGTAAGCCATAATCATCTCAATTATGACACATCATGGCTTGAACTATCTTGCTTTGCATGTAATGAGTCTATCCCATTACGTTCACCTTCTAAGTTGCATTACTGAAATAAATGAACTTTTGCATGATATTCTAATTTTTTGAGTTTCACCTGTATATTACATTTTGTTAAGTTGTTGTTGTAAGTTGAAAACTAGTTAGTATCTCATTTCCTCTTAACTTCCTTGTATACTCTGAGAATGTTACTGAAGGATGGAATGAATGCTGCTTAAATAATTAACGTTTGGTATTAAATTTTTGAACATTATACGGGTGGTCCTTGGCTTATGACCATAATGGAGGCTACCCATCAGGGTTGTAAGTCATGTAAGTCATGTGATCAACTCAGTTTTATGACCTTTTTGAAGTAGTCATTAAGCGAGTGTTGCAGTCATTGAGTTTACTATGGGCACGGTTTTGCTGAAAACTGGAAGTAAACTGGCCCCAATTGTATTTGTTTGGTCATGCATCCATTGAAACTCCAAATCTGGGTCATAAGTAGCCCGCAGATAGGCACATCCTAACTTCAAACGGTTTCTAAGTGACTACTCCTAAATTGAGGTTTACTCTATTCTTGGAGGTAAGGAAAGTAGGCTAAAGATTCCTATAGATTTCATGCTTAATTGTGCCACAACAGGGGTTTCTTCATGTTAGTTTTTAAAATCTGTCTGCCAAAAAGTCTTTTTGGTGGCAGTCTATGTAATTATAGGTCACTGGTAATGGAGTAATTTATGTTCACCCACCCACATCGTTCTTTTCATCATACTAAGAAGTCCTAAGTTATGTAAAGTAATTAGGAATCAAGGCTGCCAAAGTCATAATGGGGTCTGCACAAGTAATGATTTCCTTACATAAAAAGTGTATGCCAACTGTTGTATCAAGTAAAAATTAAAACAATTGCTATTGAAACTGATAAAATTTAGGGATTGCTAAAACATAAAACAAAAGTTCTTACTGACTTTTGGAACATAGTGTAACTTATTTAGTTAAGACTTTGTATGGTAGCTGTACCACTAGATGGCAGATTGACCCAGATTCAGGATACTTCTATAGAGAGCATATGGGAAGAAATCAAGTTCTTTTTTCTATCAATTCTTAAGTTTTCTAATATTGCAATTTGCATTTTTATTTAAATAAACTGGAATCCTTAGGGGCCTTTTCCCCTCCCTATGTATACCATCTTTAACACAAGGGTTTGCTCCACACCTCAGTATTTGAGACAGAAACATCGGGCACTTAAAAGATTCCAAGCATAAGCCCCCATATTAGTGTGTGATTATATAAATGTAAATAGTAAAAAAAAAGAAGCAAAAACAGAGGGCTTCTGTGAATATGTAATTTGATTTCTTGTCATCACTGAAAAATGTGCAGTTTTTAACTTCAGCGTGCATTTATGAAGCCATAGGTTAACAACTATACCTGTGGACTCAAAAAATGAATTTAGGTATTTTAATTTTTAGATAGCTTAAATGGACTTTAGAGGATGGTAGAGGACAGGAAGGCCTGGAGGAATGTTGTTCATGGGGTCACGATGGATTAGACATGGCTTCGCAATTAACAACAAATTTTTATATGTCAGTGATCAAATTTTTCATTTATCTTGTTCAACAAACAAAACAATCATCTCCACTTCCAACAGATAATACTATGCAAGTTTGGTCAACAGCAAAGTTTGCTTTTTCTCAGAGTTTGTTTCAAGGTAAAGGCATGCATAATAGTTGCAGGCAAGAAACCCTCATTTCAAAATGAAAAGATATGGGAGATGACGGACATAACAGAAATAACAGAGTTAATATGTATACTTCGTAATTTAGCATACTTGGGGGTAAATGTACATGTGGCTTCAGAGCCACCTTTGTTGGGCTGAAAAGGTTGATTCAGTGACAATCTTGACATGATCAGAGACTTCTTAGCTGTCTGTGCTGCTGCTTCTGGCATAGTTGATGTATTCAAATAAGACAATGGTAGCTATTTACTATATTTCATTCATATATCCTCCATGAACTAGAGCAGTGTTAGACAATGTGTTGCTATCCAGTTGTTCTGGCTTCAGCTTCCACCAACTCAAATCTCATAGTCAGTAGAAAGGAATTATAGAGTTGTAATTTAAAACATCTGAATGATACTAATTGCCAATCCTTGGTCCAAGTCAAGTGATTCAACCATTGGATGTGCAAATATTTCAAGCTATTGAAACTTTTGTAAGTGCCTTGAGTTGATTCTTAAAAGATGCCCACTTACATTTGTATAAAAACAGCTGCTATTTAAACCTTAGCTAATTTTCTTTTACTTTTCTTTATATTTAGGCACTTTTCAGAAATGCTATATATTGTGATGT
This sequence comes from Notechis scutatus, assembly GCF_049901735.1. NCBI lineage: Eukaryota > Metazoa > Chordata > Lepidosauria > Squamata > Elapidae > Notechis > Notechis scutatus. Next base: position 250,328,655 of record NC_142009.1, on the reverse strand, counting down.
GTGCCATGAAATATAGAAGGGTGTGTCCTGTTATTTTAAGAAGGCTTGTATGGCATGTTTGTGAAAATATAAAAGTCTGGCTCTGAATCTGAGCTTTACTTATCAAAAACCAGTCTGTTTTTAAAATGTCATCTTATTTTTATTAACAGAGTAAGATTATCCAAAATATCTAATCACATAAGCTTGGCCTTTTAAGTGCTTTGAGTAATTCCAGAAGTTTCTTTTCATTCTTGAAAAGAATTTTAGTCTGCATGTGTTCAGTAAAGTACTTTACATTTATAGCCTAAAAGGAGCCAATGTTTGTATGGAAAGATGACTCATTGATGTAACCCAAGCTGCCACAAAATGCTCCTCCAACTTCTGACCACTCCAAATTATCCATGGCTAGAAATATAACTGAAAACAGTTCAAAAGATTCATTTTGATTTCTGATTATTCTAGAAAAAATTCGAACTTAAAGCAATCTATTCTGAACTTGTAATGTTTTGCACAACCTCAAGGTCTAGCCTCCTGAGCACCATGGATTCTGCACACTTTACAGTTTTGCATTTGTGTGTGTTTTCTGCATTTTGAATTGGCCTTTGTTGGGACAATCTTTCTATTAAAAAACCTATATTTATTTATATTTATTGCCCAAGCAATAAAGGAGTAGTTGCTACCCAAGGAACAGAGTCATCCTTTTACCTCCCTTTTTATCAGCTTTTTTCTGTTTTTCCCTCTTGACCCTAAAGATACAAAGGGAAAAATAGATTGCAATTGGCAGTAGCTCAGCCAATGTGTCTTCCAGAAAGCTTTTGAAGTCAGGGGAAACAGCACGCAAGCTGTGAGACAGCAAGTTTGCCCATTTTACATTCAAATATATAATGTTCCTTTGTTATGGCATGTATCCTCACTTAAGTGGCTTTGGCTGATTTGAAAGAAGCCAAGAAATGTAGATCCTGATTAATATGTAGAGGAGAGACCAGGACATCAATTAAACGATCAAATAGAATGAGAAATTGAAAAAAATATCCTGGAACAAAGCAGTGGCAAGCCACTTCCATATAGTTGCCAAGAAAGTAACAGGAATTGATATTGACTCGTAAAATGCTTTATCCTGAAAAGTATGAGCAGACCAGTTTATTTCAATACCTAATGGAAAGTCAGTATGTTAGTTTCCCAGACAAGGATTTTAAAGGAATTTCAAGCTTCCCAGAAACTGAGTGGAGGTGTGTGTGTGTGTGTAAATATATTTCCCACAAGCTTGGTCAGAGAGTAGAAGTATAATCAGCTGTCTGTCAGTCCTGATTGCTGATACATAATATGAAACATAACTGGCCTCCTTTGAAATGAAAATGGACATCCCAGTCACTCTGGCTGGAGTCTTGTGCCTTTTTATTTTTAAAACTGAACATGTACACAGAGGTGTCTTTCTTTGCTGCTGAAACGAGACAGGATATTTTTTGTAACCTCTAAAATTACTATTTACAGTGAAGTGCCTAAGATTCCTTTTGTCCTACTTATAGTATTTTCAAATGAGTCATTGGAGCTAACACTCAAGTTGGAAGGCTAATTCAAAAATGTGTCTTTGCTAATTTTATAACAAGCCTGGAAAAAGATTAATAAGGTTGCTAGATTGAGAAGCTACCAGTTTAGTGAGTATCTTAATAGGCAACAAACACCAGGCATTCAGTGTGCTGTACATGGAAGATTTGTCTAAGTAACAACTTTGGAAGCAACTGCAAACTCTGGAAGCCTTATTTGTTCGCATCCTTCTTCTACTTCAAAGAGACACACACAGAAAGAGACAAAAATAATGACTGTGGGAAATACCATAGTATAATACCTGTTTGCTTGGTAAGTATGAAAAAGTTTCTTTGAGCCTGTGTGCCCATTACATCCAATTTTGATTTTTTTTTTTTCTTTAGCACAAAACTTCATACACTCATTGGACAATGAACAAATCATACTGGTTGGGCTTGCAAAACATACCAAGCTAAAAAGTAGTTGGCTAGAGTATCAAATAGCCAGTCTAACATGTCTAAAGATAGTTTGAGGAAAATTGCAAAAAAACAATGATGGGAAGCAAAGCTACTTTTAGACTTAATTTCTTTCTTCTTGTTCTCTTTTTTTATGAACAAAAATAAAATACATATTTGCAATGTGAAGAACAGATTGGATAGGTAAGTATGACTTACAATAGATCAGGAAGGAAAATATTAATACTGTAGCTTCTTCAACAATAACTTTCAAGTTAAAAAATTCTACTGTAGGTATTACTTTGACCTTCAATTCAGATTTCCAGGTGAGAGCAGTGGTTTCTATCAAGTCATTTTCATAGATTTTCCACCTTCATATATCATGCACATTTGTTTCAGACACTCAGGCAAGAACTATGGTTTTACTCTGAGTTGTATATTTACACTGTGGTAAGAAAGGCATATTAGAGTTAATCTTCGCTCCTAGTAGCTATAGGGATATATTTGGGGGAAGGCTATATGCTTAGATTTTGGGTGTAATTTGCTAAACAAATTTGCTTTTATTTGGGTATAGCAGTATCTCAGCGGACCTATTCCTTGCAGGCATTATAATGTTTTGTGTTAATTGCCTTTCCAAAATGGCAATTAAGATAACTGAAGGTCAGGGTTGTCCCATTTCAACAAAGTAGGGGAGGTGAGGCTGTAGAGGCATCAAGGTAAGGAGTGTGCATTCAAGCACCAACTATGTACTTTACTCTTCATCTGTATGCTGTGCTTTCCAAATAACAGGCTTGATAGGTCCTTATTCAAGAGACTTGCAGTCTAAAAATACCTGCAAGGAAAGTTGATGAAAAGGAGGGGAATAGAAGCAGGAATAAATGGAAAAATACGTAATTACCTTAGATAACACCATCTTCAGTCTAGTTAGGGTCTAGCACTAAGAGGCTGTTCCAAAGGCTTTTGAGAAAAAAAATGAGCTGGGTTTTAATGTTTAACATGATTACCTTGTAGAGAAGAGATATGTGTTGGCAGTGCTGGAATAGGCTCACACTGAGATGGCTGTGGGACAGAAAAATGGAGAAATTGCTCCCACTAAAAGATATGATTAGACTGTGATCTTTGTGGATCTGCCAGTACAAAGAAAACTCTTTTAGGTAAATCTGCTTGTTTTTACTTGTTTGATTGGGGAAGGAAGGAGAGGGAGGAAACTTGTTCTTAAAGTGAACATCCTTTAGAACTCTGCAGAAGGACTACCTAGCTTACATGACTTCACATTCGTTCTACCTGGGAATCTAATGAGATCTAGGGGATGGATTTCATACAGCAGGTATGGCAACAGAGAAAACGCATCTCCTGGATCCAGTTGATACCATTTGAGAGTTGGAACCTCGAACATCCCAGCCCCATCACAAGATTTAATCTTGTGAACCATTGACAGTTTTTTGGGATCGCAGTGCTCTTACAAATGTGATTAATAAACAAACTGCCATCACCCTGGCAGTGATAACTTTTTCAAAGAAAAACTGTTTTAATACTGCACCCAGGGACTTATTTCCCAGTGGAAAATTTTTGGTTTCAGTTTATGTGTTCTCTTGTCTAGTTTTCCCAGTCTCTTTCCTTCCTAGCAATGAAAACAATTATTTATTTTTATATGTCCTTTCCTGTTCAGCATACTTGTCAGTGTTGGAGCCTCTGGCCTACTTGTTTCCTGCTGCCAAAAATGGCCCACATTCTTTGGGTTTCAAATTCAGTACTCAAATAACTTTTATGTCTGTTCAGAATCCTCAAACCTGAGCCTTAGTTTTTGTAAACAAGCCTGCAAAACTACATCACCGATCTTGGATTCTTTCCAGATTACACTTTGTACTCTAATAATTCATTCCTACAGCACCTAGATCTGTGAGAGCTCACATTTTCTGTGAGCGCTTGGAGAATGCTTTCCAAATGATAAAGCCAGAAGACATGGCTTTTAGCAAAGATTATGAAATGTGTAACATGAAGCACCTAATGGAAAAATGAGGCCAACCTCATACTAAATAGAACTCATTCCCAATAGCCCCAGAATGGGATGAGTAATGCCCACAAGTGTGTATTATGTGTTATCTTGCTACTGACCCTGCTTTTCTGTAGTAGGTCATCCATTCCCAAAGTCATATTTATTCAGTTGCTGAAGAGTCTGAGGGCAGAGGTAAATTATGCAATTGGCAGACCTACAGCTTTGTGATGAAATATATTGTACTAAATTGGTCTAGTGCAGTGTGAGAACCTTGCTCATCTTATGCTTCTCATTGCTGTCAAATCAGGGATGGACTACTGGGTTCACAGGGGATTGGGAGACTCTCTAGCTAAGATTCTACACAGTACGGAGAACTCCAAAATCCCACTCCTGGCTGGCCCTTCCCCCCCTCATCCCCATGCAGCCTGTTTTGGATACAGGTAAGTGCAGGGTGCGTATGGAGGCTCAGGGAGGGCAAAAAACAGATCTCCCAGAAGTCCGGGAAGGCTGGAAATGGGCCTATTTCTAGCTTCCAGAGATCCTCCGGAGCCCAGGGAGGCCATTTTCACCCTCCTGGAGGTTCAAGGAAAGCCTCCGGACCCCAGGGAAGGCAAAAATGCCCCCCGGCCATGGTGCAGGAGGCTGACTAGGCCACGCCCATCATGGCCATGCCCACCCAGCAACCGGGCAGAGAACCCGTTGCTAAATTTTTTGAAGCCGACCCCTGTATCAAATGCAGTAGACTTTCTCCTTCTCTTATGTCAATTGGAAAACAGATTGGTGGATTACTGGATATAAAATCTTTATATTGATAAAGCTTATTAACTATGTAGGTGTAGTTGCCAGGACTGATAAAGCAGAAGTGGACAGTCTAAAATATTTCTTAAGTAGAGAAATCCTGATTTGAAAAGAAATAAAAGAGTCATTTATAGTACAATAGGTCAACAGGCCACCTTTATAGATAACCAGTAGACCAAAATATCATAGGTAATTAGCACACACCAGAATAAACCATGGTCTTAGAAAGAATAGCAAGTATTAAGTGTGGATGTTACACAAAGGCATTTTCCAGTAGTTGAAATTGATTTCTCACTTTTCCATACCTGGGAAAGTGGGATTGAAGCTTTTCTTTTATTAATTGGACCAGGTTGCTATCAATAATGAAAGACCAAAGGATCAGATTGGAAAATAATGTTGAAGTTTTATCAGTAATCTAAAGTAAAACATGACATTGCACATCAAAGATGGTGTTCATGGAAACTATCTGTATAAAAAGAAACCTCAAGAGCACTATGCCAGAGAAAAACATTCAGAGCTTATTGGAATTGTCCAGGTATTTCCAATTAATGTTCATTCAAGGAACTAAAAGGATTAGGGTTAGGATTTAAGCCTCAGTGATTAAAAAAAAAGTATTTATTCTGTACATAGATTGTGGTGTTCAATAAATTCTAAGATACAGTTGTGTTAACTGAAGAGTCTGGAAATAAGCCCTAGCACAGATCAAGCTTTAATTTACTTCTGTATTATTTTGTAAATATTGTAAGATTGTGTGTTTGAAAATCTTTGTTATTCATAAAAAATAAAGTGAGAGTACAATTATGTCAAAATTTATATACAGGCTTGGGAATAAATTACAGGTCTCCATAAATTTACTCCATAGTTCAGCTCTCAACCTGCTGCAGTGGAAATTAGGATTCTAGGCTGCTTCTCCTACCCTTCTGAATTAATAATTGGAAGGATCATATAGTGACATTTAGCAATTGAGACACACAATAAACCTCTCTATTCCCACATAACAAAGTGGTCCAAATATGTTAGTAGGGAGCCATAAATGAACTCCAACATCATAAGCATGGTCAGCAGTGTGGTTGTAGGAGGCCATGGTACAATCCTTATATACCAGTGATGGCTAACCTTTTCAGCTTGGTGTGTCGAAAATCGGGAAAAAGTGTAGCCTTCCTCGGGTCGTGTGTCACTTCAAGAAATATCAATAATTTGGTTTATGACGGACTGGGCTGGGGTGATCACACAGGGCTGTGAACCCTGGTCTCAGGGCTGCAGGTGCAGGATGTGGGGATCGGAAGGCCACCTTAGAGGGCTGTGAACCTCATGGATCTCCTTTCCTCCTGTAGCGTTCCTGAGGTAATGAAACTGACAAACCTCAGTTTATGGCGGTTAAAACTGGTTCTCTGCTGCAAAGATCTTGCGGCAGCAGTGACACCACGCAACAAGCAGGGAGCAGGGATTGGAGCAGAGCACAAGCAGCCTCTAAATGTGCAAGTTTTCCCCACACCAACAGGTGTGTCAGTCAAAGTGCCTCGGCGTGTCACGAGTGACACGCGTGTCATAGGTTAGCCATCACTGTTATATACAGATATACAGTTTGTAGCAGTGTTTGTAGGAAGCCATTGTACAATCCTGTTTGATCCTTGAGGAGAGACAATATAATATCTTGGAATATCTGGAGGTCTGTGGAACAGGGAAAAACTGAAAAACTGTCAGCAGGCATGAGTGGTGGTGATGATGGCCTGAAATGATGATACCTGACTTGAGACATGATCTTATAAGAAAATTCAGTCATAGTCAGAAACCAAGTTATGTGCTATTCAACAATTTCGATGGGGGAGGGCGGAGCTGGCATCGCGACGATATGGCATGCGATCTTGGAGGTCTGAGATCGCTACCGATATCTTTGCTCCTGGACGATCCAATCGGATCTAAACCGTCCCGAAGAGACGGTGAATGTAAAGAGCGCATCCTGTTGATCCCAGGGATACCGCAAAGTCCCTGGTAGATCCAGGAGAAGCTCTTTTTGCCAGCGGCAAAGAGGCAGCCATTAAAGCTGCTGAAGTTGGGACAGCTCTGAAATGAAAGAATGGAAAGAGAAAGTGTGCCGGTTTGGTGAGAACTTTTTATTTTAAGATTTGAAAGGACACCCTAAGGAAAAGAAAGAATCTGTAAAAGTTTTGACAGAAGTGATTAAGCGGCGATTTTAAACAGGAATGTCAAAGTAATTTTTTTTTCTTCTCATTGCTGGATTTTCTATACATGATTTTATATTTTGAAACTGGACTGGTTTTTTTCTTCTTCCACCTATTCTTTCTCTCCTTTTTGACTTTATAATATTTTAGGCTAGAGACTCCCTTTTAGTCATCTTTTTAAATATCTTTTCCCCTTTTTAATTAATTTTCATTATATTTTGTTTGGAAAAGGAGGGGGAAAGTGAAAGCAAAAGAAACTTTGTAACACTGCCAACTAGAGGCTTGGAAATATTTTTTTGTTCTTGACCAGACAAAGCTGAGAAAGAACTGAGACTTCTTTTCAAGGACATTGCCTGTTTGATAAGATAGAGGGAAGAGCATGGGAGAGTATTATTGCAGGTGCTCTTCTGGGTTTCTATCAACAGCTGGAGTCTGGTGTTGAAGCTTATAGAAAAACAAAGGTGATAAGACTCTGGAGAAGAGAGTTATAAGTTTTAACAAAAGCCTTGGACAATCAAACAAGGTGCAGTGTGCTCTTTTTATTTTATTTTTTAAACTGCGCTATTTCCTACTTTAACAAACCCCCTCCTTACTAATTTACTTTTCGTAATAGCTATTTGGATTTTTGGCCTTTTGGAACTTGATTTTTGTCTTTCTTTTTGTCTTTTGAAGTCAAATTTTTATGTTTACATTTTATTTTAAAGGAAAAGCTTTAGTATTAATGATTTCTTTCCTTAATTTTTAAGGGAGGAGCCTCTTTTCTTTTTTCTCTCTCCCTCCCCTGTATTTTTTTCTCTATTTACCTTACATATTGGTGTTTTTTTTTTGTGGCTTTCTTTTTTTTCTTATGCATCCTTTTATACCTGAGACCTCTTAATTGGATTAAGGTGTTGAAGAACCTGAAGAACTTTTTTTTTCTCCTTTTTAGTTTTTTACCTTTTACTTTTCTGCCTTTTTCAGGATTTAACAATTTTTCCTTTTTTGTGTGTTTATGCTTTTTTCTTCCATTTTTGAGTTTTTACTGCTATCTAGCCAATCGATTGGATTAAGGTACACAAGAACCTGAAGACATCATCATCATTATTATTATTATTATTATTATTATTATTATTATTATTATTATTATTATTATTATTATTACTACTACTACTACTACTACTACTACTACTACTACTACTACTACTATTTGGTTTCTTTTTTCGTACTATTTTTATTTGGAATTTCAATTGGTTATTTCACAAGTGGATTAAGGTCTAGAAGAACCTGAAGATTTTGAATTCTTTGAAATGAGTAGGAATCTAACAGCCCCTGGTTCCTCAACTTCTGCTTCTTCCTCTTCCCCATCTGGAGGACAACGTTCAATACAGACAATGTTACAGCAAGAAAAGGAACAGGAAAAAGTGACACTGCAGATGATTATGCAAGGAATTCAAAATATTCAAATAAGAACAGAATATTGAACAAAGAACAGAGAACATTGAACAAAGAACAGGGAAAACTGATGAAAAGTGGAGAACATTCAACAAATGATGATGAAGTATGATGAGAGATTCCAAAAAATTGAAGAAGAAGATAAACAAAGAGATAAGAAGATTGGAGACATTGATAGCAGATTAACTCTGGTTGAACAAGATAAAAGTGGGATGCTGAGATGGGAGATGGACAGATCAGAATTCTATCTCAGATTCCAAAACATAGAATAAGAAAAGGGACAAAACCTAGCTGAGATAATGATAGAAATTTTGGCTGAAGCTTTGGAAATAACTAAAGAGAAAATGATGGATGGAATAGGTGAGGTTTATCAAGTCTTCACAAGATATGCAATGAGAAATAGCTTACCAAGAGAAGTTCACATCAGATTTACAAAGAAAGCTATTAAAACGCAAATATTGCAAGTGGCAAGAGAGAAAACACTGAAATATAAAGACAAGGAGATTGTGGTCCTGAAACAAGTACCCAGAAGAGTGTGAGAAGAGAATACCGATTCCTGACTAAAATGTTATTGAAAAAAAGAGGTGAATTATAGATGGCTGATTCCAGAAGGACTAATGTTTACATGGCAAGAACAGAGACATAGAATTGATTCAATTGAGAAAGCAGAATTATTCTACGCAGAATTTTTTGGAAGGAGAGAGGAAGAGGCAGAAAAAGAATCTCACTAATTGAATTCCAAGAGGACCAAATGGGGACTGAAAAAGAAGAAGGTGCAGTAGGTGGAAAGGTGGAAGCCAAAGAACAATGTAAACCAAGATCTACGAGAGCTGCTAAACCTAACTACAAAATATAATCATGGAAGAGAAAAAACTGATTACAATTAATATAAATGGACTTAACTCAGCTGTTAAAAGAAGGAAAACCTTCCATAAATTAGAGAAATTAAAATTTGATATAATCTGCCTACAAGAAGTACATATCAAAAAGCAACATGAACAACTGTTGATACAGCCAAAATTAGGGAAAATATTTACTTCTTTAACACAATGCAAGAAAAGAGGAGTGGTTTTATACATTAAAGATATTATCCCAGTGAAATTGATCTATACTGATGACGATGGAAGAACACTAATGGTGGAAATAATGGACAATAACATGAAAACACTCCTGATTGCAATCTATGCTTCGAATGACAATCAAGAAGAATTTTATAAAAAATTACACATGAAAATAATTGAACTGGACTATGCTAATATAGTTATGATGGGAGATTTTAATGGAATTGTAGATAATAAACGACTATACAACACAGAAAATAACAAAGCAAAACCGAAAGACTCTCCCTAAATCTTTTTTTAAAATGGTAGATGAAATAAATTTAAAAGATACATGGAGAGAAAGAAATGCTAAAACTAAACTATATACCTTCTACTCAAATAGAGATTTATCATGGTCCAGAATAGATATGATATGGATGTCAACAGAATTGTTAGCTAATATTCAAGAAATAAATATTGAAACAAGTACTTGGGCAGATCACAATCCAATGACAGTTAAATGGAAAGGACAAAGAAGAAGATCTAGATGGACATTAAATAATACTATATTAAAGGAAAAAGACTTCACACAGTGGATGAAGAAAGAACTGGCTTTCTTCTTTAGAGAAAACAAAAAAGAAGATACATCAATCCAGAATGTATGGGATACAATGAAGGCATATGCCAGAGGCTTGATAATAGACCAGTGATGGCTAACCTATGACACGCGAGGCACTTTGACTGACACGCCTGTTGGTGTGGGGAAAACCTGCACATTTAGAGGCTGCCTGTGCTCTGCTCCAATCCCTGCTCCCTGCTTGTTGCGTGGAAGCGTGGTGTCACCGCTGCCGCAAGATCTTTGCAGCAGAGAACCAGTTTTAACCGCCATAAACTGAGGTTTGTCAGTTTCATTACCTCAGGAACGCTACAGGAGGAAAGGAGATCCATGAGGTTCACAGCCCTCTAAGGTGGCCTTCCGATCTCCACATCCTGCACCTGCAGCCCTGAGACCAGGGAGACGAGTTTCACAGCCCTGTGTGATCACCCCAGCCCAGACCGTCATAAACCAAATTATTGATATTTCTTGAAGTGACACACGACCCGAGGAAGGCTACACTTTTTCCCGATTTTCGACACACCAAGCTGAAAAGGTTAGCCATCACTGTAATAGACTATACAAGGAAAAGAAATACCATGAAAAGACTAGCCTCTAAGGCATCAGAGGATGAGTATAAAGGACTTGAAAAAGAGCTACAGAAAATGCCACAGAAAAAGGACATTAAGTTAAAAATGGATATAATCAAACATAAAATGGGTCTAATAGAAAAAGAAGAATTAGCACAGAAAATCAGAGGTGCTAAACAGAACTATTTTGAAGATGCAAATAAACCAGGTAGATGGTTAGCATATAAATTGAGAAAGGAGAAAGAATCAAGGAAAATATTGCAATTAATAGATGACCAAGGCCAAGTTTGCTATGGTAGTAAAGAGAACAAGGAAATCATACGAGACTATTATGGGAAACTATACACACAAGAGAATATTGATGAGGAAAGAGTTAAACAGTATTTGCAGAATGCTAATTTACCCCAGATACCTAAAGCGATTGAAACAATGTTAGAAAGCAATATGACAATGATGGAGTTAACTGAAGCACTCAAGAAGCAAAATAATGGAAAGGCACCAGGCCCAGATGGACTTCCGGCAGAATTTTATAAAACACTACAAGAATCGTTGAGCCTTCCATTGCTAGAAGTTATGAATGAAGTTATGTTAAAGAAGAGGATACCTAAATCATGGTCAGAAGCTTATATTACACTCGTCGCAAAAGAGGAGGCCGATTCATTACAAATCAAGAACTATAGACCAATTTCCTTACTAAACACAGATTATAAAATTTTTGCTTCAATATTGGCAGAAAGACTTAAAAAATACTTAAACAATTTTATCCATCCTGATCAAAATGGATTTCTGCCAAAGAGACAAATTAAAGATAATGTGAGAGTAATCTTGGACACTTTGGAATACTACGAGGCATACCCTGAAAACAAATGGCTTTGATATTTCTAGATGCACAGAAGGCATTTGATAATGTGAATTGGCGATTCATGTTATTACAACTGGAACAGATGGGCTTTGCTAAAAAATTTATTCAAGCAATAGAAGGTATATATCATAAGCAAACGGCAAAGGTAATGATAGAGGGAGAACTGACAGACTCTATTGATATAAGAAAAGGAACAAGACAAGAGTGCCCACTATCACCTCTGTTGTTTGTGTTAACCTTGGAAGTGCTAAACAGAAATATTAGAAAAGAAAAGGATATAAAAGGGATGAAAATTAAACAGGAATTTAAGTTGCAAGCATTTGCAGATGATCTGGTTTTCATTTTAGAAGACCCACTAGAAACAGCATCAAAATTGATAGAAAAGATAGAGGCATATGGAAAAGTGGCTGGTTTGAAAATAAACAAAGATAAGACAAATATCTTGACAAAGAATATGCTATCAAGACAAAAGGAAGAACTGGCGGATTTATTGAAAATTCAGGTCACAAATAAGATTAAGTATTTGGGGATACATTTGACAGCAAGATGCAGTACACTAAAAGAGAATAATTATATCAAACTTAAGCAGCAGATAGCATTAGATTTGGCGAAATGGGAAAATTTACAACTGTCATTAATAGGGAGAATATCAACAATCAAGATGAATATACTATCCAGAATTTTATATTTGTTTCAAACAATTCCAATTAGGCTTGGAAAAGATTACTTTGAAGATTTAAATAAAACTGTGTTGAAATATATATGGCAAGGAAAGAAAGTGAGAATAAAGCTAAAGCTTTTTCAAGATGCTAGAATAAGAAGAGGATTTGGTTTGCCTAATTGGGAGTTATATTACCAAGCTATAAATTTGATGTGGGTTAAGGAATGGATAACATTAAGAAACACTAGATTGTTGACATTAGAAGGACATGATCTTTTGTTGAGGTGGCATGCTTTTCTATGGTATAAAGAAACTAAATCACAGGGGTATTTTAGAAGACATTATATACGGGAGTCTCTGTGGTTAAACTGGGAGAAGACTAAAAGACAATGCGATTTGAAAATTCCAGTCTGGCTATCAACTATTAAAGCATTTTCTTATCCTATAATATATAAAAAGGAACAAACAGTTAGATATGGTGAAATATTGAATGAAAAGGGTGAACTTAAATCTATACAAAAATTAGAGGAACAAGGTATAAAGATGAATTGGTTTTCATTTGCGCAAATACATTCAAGGTATGATAAAGACTCTAAAACAGAAGGATTCTATGATAAACTGACTGATTTAGATAAGATTTTGACAGGTACTGATGAAAAGGTGATTCAAAAATTGTACGGATATTTATTAGAAATTAAACTAGAAGAAGAACAAGTTAAAGAAACAATGATTGCTTGGGGGAAGAATTTTGGATATGGGATTGATCTAGAGAAATGGCAAAAGTTGTGGTTTCAAAATTATAAAATGACAATGTCAACAGCATATAAAGAAAATTTGTATAAGATGTTTTTTTTACAGGTGGCATTTTACCCCGACAAGAATAGCAAGAATGTTCAAGAACAAATCGGAAAAATGTTGGAAATGTCATCAGACACCTGGCTCATATTACCATATGTAGTGGACTTGTGCGGATGCTAAAAATATTTGACTAAAATCCACACATGGTGGGAAAAAATGACAAAAAAGCACATAGATTTGAAACCAGAGATATTTTTATTGGGAATTTTACCTGAAATATATAGTAAAGAATTGAAATATCTGATTGTAAATGTATTAACAGCGGCTAGGATTGTATTTGCTAAAAAATTGGAAAAATGAGAAAATACCATCACAGGAGGAAATCATTAAGAAAATATTGGAATGTGCTGAAATGAGTAGATTGACATCTGAAATCAGAGAACAAGATGATAAACAATTTTATAAAATCTGGGATCTATTCTATCAATGGTTAGAAAATAAAACATGGTAATGAAATATGTAGATTCTTAGAAAATAATAAATATATAAAGATGTATTCTTTTCTTATTACATCTACAAAATGATTGTAGGATAGATTTGAGATGATAATATGAACTGTCACAAAACAATTTAAGTAAAATATGATTATTTCGTAAAACATGAATGAAGAAAAGTATAGTCAAATGATTGATTAACAATGATATTAATATATTTAATACTTGATTGAAAATATGAGAATATATACAATGTAATTGTAATTGAAAACTATGAAATGGAAGCACAAAACAATTTGTAAACCAACCGGCACACTATGTATATATATGGAAGATGGCTTGATGTTTTTATGTTTTGTTTATCTATGTTCATCTTAAAAACCAATAAAAATTAAAAAAGAAACTAGGTTATGTGTCCCGGTAACTTATTGCTTCATGGTGACATTTCTCTTCTTCGTTTCTATCTGACTGTGGAAAGTAAGCAGATGATAGATGGAGGTTTATATCCCACAGTTGAAACTGAGCTTCCCCAAAATATGCTATGAATTGTTGGCCTCTTGTCAGAAATTAAAAAAAGCTGTTCTGGGGGAGAGAAGAGAGCAGCACAAGAACGAATGAAAAGACCCATTTTAGAGAAGAAATCAACTTTCACAGAATGGAAGAATTCAAGTCTTTGATATAGGGCACTTCTGTTTAAAGCCCAACGATACTGTATCCAAAAGCCTCTTTGGGTACTAGAGAGGAGGGAACAGATGGTTGGTGGTCTGAAGGCTTGGCACAGTGACAAATGTTGCCATGAAAAAAGCCTTAGATCTGACATCTGCTCTTATGAAAAACCATCCAAAGTGGCTTAGGTGGATGAAATAAGTCATTTTAAGTATACCAGCATGTCTAGTTGATGGCTGTTATGGCAGAACTGCAATGCTTTTTCTCCTAAGCAAGAAAGGACATATAACTGGTGGCTGTGGGTACAGTTTTCCCTATTCCAGAAGAAAGGGAAGGGAGAAGGTTCATTGAAGGTTGTTCATCTAAACCCAGATGTATGGGTTCTGCTGTTGCTGAACATAGATTCCTTTCTAGCCCCTAGGGCTGTCAGTTATGGAAGGCGGGATTTAATTAATTTATTTAAAACATTTTTGTAGCTGCCCATCTTTCAACCAACTCTGGGTGGCTCCTAAAGACCTAAACCTGTAAAATCTCATTAAAACTATAAAACCAAACTAATTAAAACAAGAAAAAACTGCTGCCACATCAAAGTCCTAAAGTGTTGGTCTTCTCCAGTGCTTGCGGGAAAAGCCAAGTGTTCAAAGACTTATGGAAAGCTAATAGGGTGAAGGCCTGCCGAACATTGGGGCAGAGTGTTCCATAGAGTAGGGGTTTTCATGGAGAAGGCATCCACCAGATGGTAGTATTTAGGGGAAGAGACTAGGAATCAAGGTAAAGATTTCCTAGTGCAGAATAGTGATTGGAGCAAGGACATTGAAAATATTTTGACTAACAATATAAAACATCTATCTCCTTATTTTGTGATTTACCAAGATAAATGTTAGTCCCACTAGGCAGACTAGATCAGGAAAGCAACCTCACGTGAAGGGTAAAACTACTTTTATTGAAATTGGGTATAATAATAAAACTTTGCAGATCTGATTGTGTTGTAGCCCATCCTCCTTATATTTCAGTGAATTAGAGAGGTATCTGCCTGAGCTGCTTCCGAATTTTATCTTACTGAAGACCTTAAAAACAGACCATTCCTTTTGCCTCAGTAAGTGTTTTTGATGATCTGTCAATGTTATCTTCCTTACTCTCTACATTAAGAGAAATGAAAATTAAATGAGAAAAAAAATTGCTTAGTTAAATCAGCACCGTGTGAGCTTGTGAGAAGTTTTATAAGCATTCCAAATTCTTGTGGTAAGTTTGGTCCCCTAGAGGATATTCACCATTTTTGAGAAGCTAGTGCCAATCCTAAAAAAAATATTTGCTGATCAAAGCCTCTTTATTAAAAAATTATTTTGGTTGTTTCAATAGGGAGGAGTTGCCCAGAAGGAAAATAAGAGGCTGTCTTCAAATTATAAAAGCATCATTATAAGAGCTGGTTGTCATATTGATAAAGAGTGGTGGCTAACCTTTTTGGGTTCCTGTGTCAAAAATTGTGCATGCACTTGCACGCTTGTACTCACGTGCCAGCACCCAGAAGGCAATGCATGTGCCCCCATGCCCCCTATGCATGCACGCATGCATGCAACCACCCCCCTGCCCCACCCTTACTTGTACTGTGCCTCACAGCTGATTTTTGGCCAGTTTGAGGCCTTTTTCGGCCTCTCAGAGGCTTAAGGAAGGCTTCTGCAGGCTGAAAACTAGGCCTGTTTTGTCACTTCCAGTATTTTCGGAAAAACAGGAAGTGATGAAATGGGGCTAGTTTTCGGCCTGCAAAGCCTGAAGAAGCCTTCCTCAAGTCTTTCGGAGGCCGGAAAAGGCCTCAAACCAGTCGAAAATCAGCTGTGAGGCGCATGCATGCACAGTGAGGTAAGTTTGCCTGCAGCTCGCATGCCGGCACAAATGGCTCTGCAGGCCACCGGTGGCACAGGTGCCATAGGTTCACCATCATGGGGCTAATAGTTATTTATAAACGGTTTCCAGATACAAGCAAGTTAATCTTGTCAAAAAAATACAAAAATCTTCTCATTTATAGACAAAGTCTTTTTCTCTCTCTCTCTCTTTCTTCTCATTTAAAAATAGAATTGGCATTACACTTTTTTTGTTGCTGCTTTAACCGACTTCATAATAAACCTAATCAGTGATCAGTTGTTCTTGGGATTAGCCACTTCTAATCCAGGCAGTTAAGTGAGAAATTTGAGAACAGTATGTAGACAGAGAAAAAAAGAAGGGGAAGAATAGAGGGAAGATGGAAAGAGGAGTATTCAGATTATGGAAGGCATTTTTTACATGCTCAGATGCACACATTTTTTTTTAGATTTTTTAAAATTCTGCCTTTATTTTTTTTTAAATAAATCAAAGTGGTGAACATACTCAATACACCTTCCTCCTCCTTTTATCCCACAATAATAACCATGTGAGGTGAGTTGGGCTAAGAGTGATTGGGCTAAAGTCACCTAGTCAGTTTTCATGCCTAGAGTGGGACTAGAACTCACATCTCCTAGTTCAGGGGTGGGCAAACTACGGCCCGCGGGCCACATCCGGCCCATTGGTCTGTCCAATGCGGCCCGCCCCTGAAAAAAAATCGCTGCCACTGGTCTGTCCAATGCGGCCCGCCCCTGAAAAAAAATCGCTGGGCGTGGCGTATTGCCCTGTGCCGCGTGGCCCCCAAAGCTGCAAAACAGTGTGGAGCGATCTAGGGGTAGGAAAGAAAAGAAATTTGCAAAGGCCTCGGCTGGGAGTTCGAAATCACCTTCGAGTGCGACCTCTCCGAAGGTGAGTCCCCGCCGATCCCCCTTTTTTTTCCGGGGCTTCCAGGCTTAAACTTTGCTCGGGCGGCACTTTAAAAGCCTGCTCCCAGCACCCAAGCAACTTTCCAGCAACTTTCGGCTTCATTTTAACTCGCGGGCGCTCGCGCCTGGCCCTGAGCCGCACGGCGGAGGGGAAGCCCGGCGGGCGGGCGGGCAGGCGGGCTGCTTGGAGGAGGCGACCCAGTGGCACTCCTCTGCCGTGTGGCTCGGGCGAGGCGCGAGCGCCCGCGAGTTAAAACGAAGCCAAAAGTTGCTGGGAAGTTGCTCGCTTTTCCGGGGCTTCCAGGCTTAAACTTTGCTCGGGCGGCACTTTAAAAGCCTGCTCCCAGCACCCGAGCAACTTCCCAGCAACTTTCAGCTTCCTTTTAACTCGCGGGCGCTTGCTCCTGGCCCCGAGCCGCGTGGCAGAGGGGAAGCCCGGCGGGCGGGCGGGCGGACTGCTTGGAGGAGGCTCCGGGCTTCCCCTCCACCAGGCACGAGCGCCTGCGAGTTAAAAGGAAGCCGAAAGTTGCTGGGAAGTTGCTTGGGTTCGGGCTTCAGGCTTAAACTTTGCAAAGGCAAAGTTTGCAGGCTGGAGCGTCTTCCCGCCGAGGAGCAGGAAGGGTTCTGCCCGGCAGGTGGGCGGGCTGCTTAAACTTTGCTCGGGCGGCACTTTAAAAGCCTGCTCCCAGCACCCGAGCAACTTCCCAGCAACTTTCGGCTTCCTTTTAACTTGCGGGCGCTCGTGCCTGGCCCCAAGCCGCGTGGCAGAGGGGAAGCCCGGTGGGTGGGCAGGCTGCTTGGAGGAGGCGACCCGGCAGTGCTCCGGCAGCAGCAACAGGCAGTTTCGCCCGGGCTCTGCTCAGGTGTCCAGCTGGGGCTGTCAGGAGTTGCTACCGCCGGCGCAGCTCCGTGCGGCTCCAGTCCCGCGTTGCCTTGGGAAGGAAAAGGCAAAACCAGGAGCCGCTGAGCCTGAGCCTCCGGTGCTGCTGCTCCCGTTGCAAAGCACCGCCGCGGCTCTTCCTTTTTGCCTTTCCCTTCCCGAGGCAACGCGGGACTGGAGCCGCGCGGAGCCGCGCCGGTGGTAGCAACTCCTGACTCAGGGGGCCTCCGAGGGGAGGGGAAGGAGGAGAAGAGGGGGGGGAAGGGTGGGGGTGCGATTCCCAAAAAATCTTGTGCTGACCCAGCCCGTCTGTCAAATTTTAAAAGTCAATGCGGCCCCCGAGCCAAAAAGTTTGCCCATCCCTGTCCTAGTTTCTAGCCTTGTGCCTTACTACACACCTAGAATACTGCATCCAGTTTTTGTTACCATACTATAAAAAAGATGTTGAGACTCTAGAAACAGTGCAGAGAAGAACAACAAAGATGATTAAGGAACTGGAAGTTAAACACATGAAGAACGGTTGCAAGAACTGGGCATGCTAGTCTAGTGAAGAGAAGTACCAGGGGTGACATGATAGTAGTTTTCCAATATTTGAGGGGTTATCACAGAGAGAAGGGGGTCAATCTATTTTCCAGAGCACCCGTAGGCCAGACAAGGAATAATGCATGGAAACTGATGGAGATTCAACCTAGAAATAAGGCGAAATTTTCTGACAGTGAGAATAATCAACCAATGGAGTAGCTTGCCTTCAGAAGTTGTGGGTGCTTCATCACTGGAAGCTTTCAAGAAGAGACTGGACAGCCATCTGTCAGAAATGGTATAGGGTCTTCTGCTTAGATGACCTACAAGGTCCCTTCCAACTCTTATTATTCTATTCTAATCTGGTATTTGGATTTGTTCCTTGCTGATTTGAAAATGCATCAGTTGTATTTTCCTTCTCATTCATTTCATGGACTCTGGATGGGAATTATCAGAGTTACAGGAAGGCACTGAGCTGGAAAAGGCTATCATAAGAATCCTATCAGTGTCTAGATTAAGGAACCATTGTGAGGCAGCACCTGTTTGGATCCTAACTGAATTCAGTCCTTCTTTCAATATTCCAGTTGGGGCTGGCAGTTGCTCTAGGGATTAAATTATTTAAAGCCTTCAGCTGGCCAGCGTAGGCAAGCAATAGCGTGTAAAACACTTAATCTATTTAAAAAAAAAACTCAGGTTGGCTTTACTTAGACTGTAAAACTATATGCAACTGTCAGCTGCTCTTGCTTTTCTTTGTGGATACTTGAAATATAGATTCCTTAAACAATGATCTTCTCTGCTTCTTTTTAGAATAAAAATAAAATAGAGTAATTGCTTTTAGAAGCCATCTAAATATATTTTTTACAAAGCAAAATCTTGGGAATGTTTTCCCAGTGCATTGCTTTCATCACTTTTCCACTTAGAGGTGCTGACATTTGGTAGTGTTGCTGAAAAAAGAGCAAAGAGTACAAAAATAAATATATTACACTGTATAGTCTAGATGTGCTTATGGAAAACTTTATTTTACTCTTGTAACATTATTGCAGTAGCAATGCAGGCTCTTCTATATAGGCAAACAAATAAGTTTAATTAAAATTTGACTTTGTATAAGATACAGCAGGGGTGTCAAACTCAAGGCCTGCAGCCGGATGGGGTGCTTAGATCTGGTCTGCGGGGCCACCCTGGAAATAGCCAAGAACCGGCTCACAGTGCCTCTGCCAATGAAAATGGAGCTTGCAGGAGGGCTGCAGGAGGCCATCGCAACTGAAAACGGGGCCACCTTGGCCATGCCCACCCTGGCCACCCGAGGTCAAATATAATCCTGATGCGGCCCTCAATGAAATGGAGTTTGACACCCCTAAGATACAGTATATCTGTTTCTGGGTTTAGGGAGAGAGAATAATTTACTACAATAAACAGGGCTCTGTTTGAACATGCTTTGAACATTATTTGGAACACGTATTTTAGAGCACAGAATAATACAGACAGCATCAATCTAAACCCAGATTTCTGCTTGTTTTTATTATTCTGTACCATCTGCCAGATGGTAATAGTTCAAAAAAAGGGTGCCCAGGATGAGATGAATCTTTGAGAATGTTTTGAACTTTCTTAAGGCAGCGGGAGCTATAAAGCTCTTCCAAAGAGGGGAGAGGGCAACCAATGATCTTCTGAGCAATGATGTTAACTATTGAAAGAAGGAGAGGCCAGCCGCAGCATCTATGTGGGCAGCCATCTTGAAAAATAGCTGCTTTAATGAGCTGCATTAACATATGGCTGCTTTAACAAGTTGCTTCAAGTTAAAACACATTTCTTTTTACATTTTTTTAAACATTTGACTATAAACAAATATTCATTTTTGGCTGGTGGACACTTGTAGACACAGTATAAATTAGACAGTTTGTACTCTTTGAGAAACAGAAAAAAAAATAGATGTCACATCTTGTACTTTTACTTACTTTTATTTATAAAATTTATAGGCCACTTTACCTCAAGTTAACTGGGCAGCTCATTGTATTTTTAAATTGTGGAAAAATCATTGTCATTGGAAAAAGATTAATAATAATTTTAAAGAAAGAAATGTAGGCATATTATAATGATCAGAATAAACTAAAAATGACTAAATTAAAAGTAATTAAGAGAAGTAAGATCCATATAATAATGATGTAAAACTAACGATATAAAAGTCCTTAATCCTATAATGAAATCTAGACTGCAGACAACAAACTCAAATACTGGAACAGTTTATTAAAATAAGAAATATTTGAATTTGTTCCCTTGCAGAAAATACTGTTTCAATATATTCTTGTAAAGGAACTAGGTAAAATGCCTAGCATTTATCCATGTGACATATTATTTGATGTTGGATGATGAGAAATGGAAACTGCAGTTTGGGTCTCCTTTCAACCAAGCTATCACTTCCAGCCCACTCTGCTTTTGTCAGACCTCCCAGGTAAATAAGACAAGAAATAGGTGTAGTGAACTAATTCCACTTTATTATAAGTCTACCTTAACAGAATCTTGCAAGTCTGAAGGCACAAACTTC
Organism: Notechis scutatus; assembly: GCF_049901735.1. NCBI lineage: Eukaryota > Metazoa > Chordata > Lepidosauria > Squamata > Elapidae > Notechis > Notechis scutatus. Next base: position 250,307,865 of record NC_142009.1, on the reverse strand, counting down.
CTGCTGCCACTTTTAACATGAGGGTGAGTCCTTCCTAAGTTTCTTTAAGCCATTGATTGTTTCCTAGGCAGCATCTCTTCCTCTCTTTCCCCAAAGTCATCTATACATTCTGTTAGAACTTTACAGGGTGGTATTTGTTTTAAAAAAATGGAACAGGGACTGCTATGTTCACAGTTCTTTACTGGTTCATAAACATTTAAACTTAAGAAATAATAACTAATTAATCACCTCTGAAATAAGAACAGGTAAACCTTTGGGTTGAGTGGCCACACGGGGAATAGTGAGGTGCACTGCAGGTGCTGCCTCAAAATGGCTGTCATGTGGGGTGGGGGGCTTTCTGGTTCTCAGAATAACTTGAGCAACACCAGTCACAAAATACTAGTGTATCAAATAACAAACTGAGTTTCTTATTTACTATTTCATATTTTCCTTCCTTCCTTCTTAGCAAAGCTAAGCTACAGAAACTAGCCCATACATTTGTGGACTTCCAGAAGTAGTCTTGTAATTAAACATGTGTTAGAAGCTGGTACTTTGCTTTGAAGCAGACCCAGGTGCCTGGAAAAAAAAATGAGGAAGGTGAGGAAGCCAGACACTTGCTGATAAAGACATAAGTAAATACAATGACATGCACTGATGCTGTGATAAAAAAAAAGTATCTATTTAGCTGTAATTTAACTATAACCTGAAAATAAAGTCAGCAGATCCATACAAATATTTACAAGCTTGCTTCTAAATACAACACACTAGAATTATAGGATGCAAACCTAGGATGCAAAAGGAAGCTTACATTCCATTGTTTATTTACAATGATAATTTGCTTCATTTGTCAGAAGTCTGCATCCCTCAAAACTGAGGGCTCCTCCGTGTCATTATAGGAAGTCCTCATTTAGGAACTACCTCATTCAGTGATTTTTTTGCAGCCATGATAATGACAGAAAATAAATTTACAACCAATCCTTGCATTTATGACTTCTCAGAACTGTAAAGCAAAGGAAATCTGAGCTAAGATTATAAGCAAAGTAGCAGTTTCACTTAGTGGCCAGTTTACTTAGGTTGCAGGTCCCAATTGTGGTTGCTAAATGAGGACTACCTATATACATATATAGTATCAGATTGTCTGGTACAGAGAGGCAGAATCTATTTAACAGATCTTTTCTATATAATAAATTTGATATGCATTATTTATAGCTAGAGCTAACAATGCATTTTTCAGATTTGCCAAGCTATTCTGTAACCGCATTTGTAAGTATATTCTTTGTATGTTAAATAGTTAAAGGAAACATTACATAATAATTTGCATATATGACAGACTTTTTGAGAAAGATATAGGCATTGTTCTTATCACCACATTGAATTCTCCTCACTCAGCTGCTTAAATATGTGAATGTATAGTACGTTTGATGGCTCATTAGCCAGGAATCTTTACTTTCTCTTAATTCTCATGCTCAATTACTTCATTTTCAATTTCCTGTGATTCAAATCTATGTTTCTTTTCCTTCTCCTTCTTCCTTGCATTGTTTCTTGCTTAAGTCACAAATATTTGTGATGATCGACAAGTTTCTAACTTGCTTTTTAGCCTATTGTTCCTTAAATTGAAGGAGATTTATTGACATATTCTGTTATTGTATGCTTAGGAGGATAGAAAGTCAATTTGGAAAAGAGCACTATAATCTATGGCATTCCTCTATATAAATACAGTTTCAGATATTCAAGGATTGAGGTGAATATCATGATTTAGTGTCACAAAGATAGATTGCAAGGCGATCAAACCGGTCAGTCCTAGAGGAGATCAACCCTGATTGCTCTTTAGAAGGCCAGATCCTGAAGATGAAACTCAAATACTTTGGCCACCTAATGACAAGGAAGGATTCACTGGAGAAGAGCCTAATGCTGGGAATGATTGGGGGCAAAAGAAGAAGGGGATGACAGAATGAGGTGGCTGGATGGAGTCACTGAAGCAGTAGGCTTGAGCTTAAATGGACTCCAGAGGATGGTAGAGGACAGGAAGGCCTGGAGGAACATTGTCCATGTGCAACTAACATTGTCCAACTTTGCAACTAACAAAAAGAAGAAGAAGATAGGATGGACTTCGGTTCATTTGTTCCAGTGTGACTGTATAAGGGAGTTCAAAAGTATATACTATGCAAAACTAGTCTTATAAACTATAAGTATAAATTATCATAAGCCAAAAAATCATTATCATTATCATTATCATAAGCCAGAAAAAAGCTTTGCTGCTTGGGGAATTCTAGGGGTTGAAGTCCACACCTTTTCAAATTGCCAAGATTGAGAAACATTCCAAATACAGTATTAGTTGCTAATTGTCTTCTAGGATTCAGGCAAGGTTATATCTTTTTTAAAAAAAATTATGTCGAGTGGCTAGGAATTGAATCTGGGGCCTTCTGCATGTACACTACCCTTGAGTTCTGATGCTCCCTCTGTCTTATTTCCAGCTTACTTAAGTGGGAAATGGTTCTCAGTATCTCAACTGTATCTCAAAGAAACTCAAAACATATCTATGGGAATTCAGTTTATTTAATATACTAACTTTCCTGTAAAATATTAATGGAAACTGCTATAATAGTGCTCATCTTGGTTTTGTTATAATTGTTTCCCATTCATGGGAAAAATCTTTTGTATTTTCTTAACTATTTATTTTCTGCTTGCTATGAGAAGCATTTGAAATAAATGTTCACCTCTTAAAGCAGCAAAGCTTATCTATACTTGAGCCAAGCTTCTAGATGTGGACACTATTTATGGATCAGCAACTGAATTTACAAACTGGGTGTAGATGTGTGTCACTTTGACATACATACTTAGATTCAAGATATTAAAAGCAGCAATTTCTACTATTGAAGAGAGTTATCATTTATAAGCATTTATACCCTGTTTTTCAGCCTGGACGATTTCTTGACATTTTAATGGAAAATTAAAAACTAGACTATCTCTGCTTTCAGGCCTGCAATCCAAATAATGCAACCGAAAGGAAAGTGGATGGGAAAAAGAAACAAAAAAGAAAAACAAAGTAAGTGTCCAGGTACCGATTCTTAATGTTTTAAACCTCTCATAATGGCAAACAATAAAATGTGAATTATGCAGGGGGATTATTCATTAATACTGTCAGTCCAGCATCACCATCTTAGCAAGGGATCTCTTGCTTTAACTGAAAAAAAAGACCTTGATCTCGATATAACTTTGATGTTGTGGTCCGCTGGTGGCTTGCAGAACTGGCAGCAGAGCCGGACAGTGGGGAGGAACATGGGCTAGTCCTGGAGTCTGGGGAGGACTCAGATGAGGGATCTGCATCCAATACAGAGATGGACCAGGGCCATCTGAGAGTTATGTGCTGACTCTGGAGCCTGCAGAATCTGACATCAGTGAGGCAGAGGAACAGGGGGAGCTTGTTCCCAGTGCACGCTTGCGTAGACCTTCCAGAAGGCAAGAACAGTTCAGACATTTAATCACAGATCCGGTCTTATTTGAACTAAATTGATTCTCCCCAGTCAATTAATTAACTATTCTTATGTCATCCAAGCACTCTGATCTTTGCTTTTTTCATATCCCCCCTATGACCACATGAGAGGATGTAAAGAAGCAGGAACAGATGGGAATGGGCTCAGCATCCTCAGCCATGTATGTCCATAGTTTTGCTGACCTAAATAATGCCACTATGAATTTTCACTCTTTCAGACACAATATTAGGCAGGAAAATGACAGCTTTTCAACTATCTTTTCAGTGACTGGAAGGATTAAAGATGTATCTGTCAGTTAATCAATTTTGAATCAAATGCTCAGAAAGGAACGATCACTAGATTTGCTATGTCATAAATACAGGCTTAGAAAACAGTTTAAAATGTACATCAAAAGCATATATATATAAATAAAATACTCTACAGTCATTACCAAATTTTATTTGCTTTCCTTTACCTAAGAGATAGGTAACAAACAACTCTATTTATTAACATCAAGTGTTCTGACCAAGGCTTCCTGAGACAGTAACAATCACACGCTTGGTCACAAAACCCCTCTTTTTATTTCAACGGCTGTGAATTATATTCATTCACAGCCCATAATGAGTCCCAAACAATTTGTGAATAGTCCAAGAGAAGTCTGCCACAGTCTTTTCGGGATAAGGCTGATAAGCACCCACCTTTATCTCCCTTGAAATGCTGCCAATGACTAAATTGCCAATTAACTGTATAAGGCCAAACGGAGCACAAAGTCAACATGGAGTTTCAGAGTTTAAACCAATCAGAACGAACAAAGTTGCTTCCTGCAAAGGCTCATCTCAAAGGCTTATGGGAGGGGCCAATCATAATTGACTGGGGAGAATCAATTTAGTTCAAATAAGACTGGATCTGTGATTAAATGTAAAAAAAAAATCTTTGTATTAATTGGATAGATTTGGATGTTGTCTCATCATTCTTAATCAATCCTACCTCCCTATGATGCAATTGTGTTGTGAAAACACCGCATTTTCAAGTATCTGATAGACAGCATAATGCATTTAAAATACATAGATCAATTGAACTGGTCCTAAACTTAGTTCATACCTTTGTGAAGGATCACGTGCTGACAAAATTTCTGCATGAGGACAAAATCTGGACAGAGATGCTTCTTTTGCCTCTATATGGCCCCTGAGGGAGTGAGTAGCCAAAGCATGCATCAGTGACAAGGTTATATAATGTAACATCATAACTCTCACATATGTTCTCTAAACATGTAAAATGGTCATTTGAATTTCCTCATTCCTGGATTGAAGTATGCTTGGATTTCTTGGAAAAATTTAATCAATAAAATATTAGTGGAATGCAATCCCTTGTTTAATTGTCAAACTAAGATCTAGCCATACCCTTTCTCTTGGGAACTGTTTGGAGAAAATTCATTTAAAAGCATACTTAATACATTTATTTCTCAGTTGAGTTCCCTAATTTGATCTGGGTGGTTACTTCTTGTTGCCATCTTTTTTTAAACTGTGGCACAGTTGTATAGTGAAAACAGTTGTTTCCGAAGGGTCACATTCTTTCTGTGGTAGCTCATGTTATGGAAAATTTTGCTATGAGAGAAAATTACTGTCATTCTAACATTTAAAATACACAGCCTGAAATATTAAGATGGTTATGAAATCAGTCAAACTTTGTTTTTCCATTCTCCCTACACACACACACTCACATTTATACAGACATCAGTTTCAAACCATCTCTGTTTAATATTCATTTTTTTGTTTCTCATTCTATATCAATGATTCCAAAAGAAATGACAACAATGTAGACTTAGTTTAGATTAAAATACCTTTGGAAACAAAAACAATTTTTGTTATGTCTGACATTATAACATTGTTGGCCATGATGAAAACCACATGATACTTAAGCACTAAATTCTATTGTTAGAATATTAATCTTCTGATAAAGGCCTGCGTAGCCAGGACATGTTCTCAGAATGTGTTTATTTCTGCCCAGGCTGCTCTGCTTTTCATTCTCTTCCTCCATTTCAGACCTTACTTACAAAATATTTGTATTGCATAAATCTGCAATAAAGTGCAAAATATTTTTTCCTGTGCAATAGCAGGGAGGAGACTTTGCAAGATGCATTGCATTAGACATATTCTCTACATAATTTCCAAATTTTCTAGAACTTGGTACTCAGATGCCATGATTTTAGGATCTTGTGGTAGATAAATTAAAATTCTATCAGAACTTGTTTGGATTGTTGGCTTTGATCCCAATATTTTATATGCCTCTCATGCCAGTGGATCTAAGTGTACTTCTAGGTGTTACAGTCTTGGGGCCAGGCAGAATAGCAGCAGGAGGTTCAGATTCAGAAATTAATTTATGTTTATACTTAGCGTTATCAAAATAATAAAACTAAGTTAAAAAAGTAATTTAGGAATATTTATAACCATAAGTAAGATCTTGAAATTGATGAACATCAATTTCTATTGGTGAAAATGCATGGACTTTTTTGTAAGCAGCGGGACCATTTTATGTTACTATGTTTTTAGTAATGCAATAAAAAGATAAATATTACTATGAATATTTCAAAACAAAATATCTATTTAACAGAGATAAAATAAATCATATTTAAATATCATATTTGCATTTTAGTGGCCTTTAGGAGTATTGGTAATTTTATTTAAAATGGTTTTCTTATTATTTTGTAAGAACATTCTGTGCTGCTTTGAATAATAATCAGTCTATGCTACAACCAAGGCCTCCTATTGGTCTCATATTTAAGTGCTAACCACGTCACACTCTGATTCATTTTCCCAGATCAGTCAAGGTTGGCTAAGTAATGCCCTTTGTTAAGGAACAAATAATTGGATCAAAAAAGCAATTTTTATATGTGCCACAATACTGAATCATCTTCCAATTAGTTATAATATGCTGTATTTCACTTCTGGTAATTTATTTTTAAAGTTCAACTGATGTTTTAAAAGTCCAACCTTTAAAAAAAAAGTCTGGATATTAAGTGAAAATTTGCATTTTAACACTGTTTGCTTTGATGCTCAATTTGACTTGACCCCAGATTTTCAATAATGATAAAATACTTCTGAAAAGTGCAACTCTTCCAAAATAAGCATAATAATTACAATAAGGACAATTACTTAGAATTTTTGATCATGATACTTTTTGAAATTACAAATATTTTAATAATTACTGTATTAAGGTTAAATAAAATAACTCTTATCTCCAATTAATTATATGAATATTTTTATTTTAAAAACCATTATAATAGACTGTACACACACTTATATACAAATATAATTTACACATTTAAATTAGCTAAAATGTGTATCAAAATCTCTGATATTCAACAGAAGACTGCATACAAATTATCAAGCACTTGTCCACCATTCTACTAATGTACTGCTATTCTAATAAGATCACTTGTAACAATGGAGGTAGTATTTTTTATTTTCTGAAAAATATTAATCTGCTGTTTTGTATACCCATATAATAATATTTAGATAATTTAGGTTTATAATACAGGCATAATTACTAGTGAATGTAATCAAATTCATAAAATGGGGATTATTTCATAATATTTTGTTTAAAAGTACTTAGTACTCAGAGTAAAAACTACAAGGTATTTATCATGCTTATAAATAGCAATGTTTTTCTTTGAGGTATTTACTGAGTAATTACCTTGTTTCTAAAATCATGATTAAAACATGCTATGCATACTTATTTGAGACCACGAGCATAATAACATTTACTTCTAAATAGACATACATAATTGGGCTGCATATTAACTATAGTTTTAAACAGACTTATTATCCCAAACTTGTTAGAGGCAGTCCTCAGATTATAATAACTGATTCAGCAATCTTCAAAATTACAATGGCTCTAAACAAGGAGGATTTATGACCAATCCTCGGAGCTCTGGCTGTCATAGTATCCCTGTGTTAAGTGATCACAAGGTCATTCCAAATATGTCAGTGTGGTCTGTCACCAGTTCTGTAAATTGCATATTTAACCTCTGACAAAAGGAGGAGATCCAGACTTTGACAAGATTGCTCCGAAGCAGCCACTTTATGCACATTAGTCACTTTAGTGAAGAGCTACAGGAATTGAAGACGCAGAAGTGACACCTAAAACATTAGTGGAAGAAGTAAAGGCGGCGGGGGGGGAGGAACTTTTTCAAATCAGAGGTGTCCGGGCTGGTGTGGGAGAAAGAGGCAAAGAAGATAGGAAAAAAATGCATCATGACACTGCGATAATACTTGTTCCTTTTGTAGATGTATTGTGATATCACTCACAAGTACGTATTATGTATAATTTCCATCAGTACATCACAGTTTACATTTCAGTACTGCATCGAAGATCTTGGAATCTGCAGATGTCTTTGGATTGCCTACAAGTACAAGCTCATGTTTGAGTTGACCTTGTAGCAATAAGGGAGGCAATGTGTCAGTACTTCTCCCTTATTGCATCAGTGAACTGTCATTACTGTGTCCATTTTGCATTGGGCTGGTCAGGCCATTCAGGTTTGAGAAGGTCTTGGCTCTTCCTAGGAAGATTCTGATGTGGTGATTAGGGCAAAGTCTAGTTGTGTTAACTGCAACTCCTTTCAGCTACTATGTTTTAAGGAAATAAGGGTGCTACTCTGTCTCAAGACTTCTGCCATTTGTGGGCTTGATTTAAACCTCTCTTGATTTTTTTGTGGTTGAGGTATGTGTGATCAATTGAACCTAGAAGGTGTTCACTTGGTTTGTGGGATGCTGGCAGTTTTGCAGGCTACTTCTGCAAGAGGCTCTAGATCACGGGTATCAAACTCACGGTGTCACATTGCCATCACACGACATCACAACGTTTTTCTCCTTTGCGGAGCTGGAGTAGGCGTGGCCTGAGCATGATGCATCTGGCCTGTGGGCCGCCAGTTTGACAGCCTTGCTCTAGATACAGCCCTTTTTGATAACTATTGTTCAGTTTCAATCTTACTTTGTGGGAAGGGGTGTTAAGGCATAAAGTAGAGTTTCAGATGCAAATACCTAGAGGAAGCAGATTATAGCAACATTTAGGCTTACATACTACCCTGCAGTGTTTTTCAGCACTTCCTGTGTGGCTTATAATATAGAAGTATTATTTGCATATTTCCCCCATTAATCTGGGTCCTCATTTTACCAACCTTGGAAGGATGTAAGGCTGAGTCAACCTTGAGTCTCATCAGGATCGAACTTCAGGCTATGGGCAGAATTTGCCTGCAATAGTGCACTTAACCATTCTGCCACCAGGGCTCTATTTATGTGGACTTTTTTATTTGTACCTTCTGGATTCAGGTCTGGTCATAGGACAGAGACAACATTGCCATCCACTAACTCAAGTTTGTGTCAATTCAGCAACAAGACAGGGTGTCGTGTTGCCTGAATTAGAAGAGCTCATGTTTCCTGCTCTCCCATGTACTGCACTGATGTGTCCTCCTATGACACAGGCAATCCCCTGGCTTCTTCTCTCTCTTTGGACCACTGTTAAACTTCTACAGTACAAATAATGATTAGGTGTATTATGAATTAGAGTTCTTACCATATAGAACAGAACATGGTGAAACAAACTGTTTTTACTCTTTATACATTTTTTATTATTTGTAAGCTACCTATAGTCATGAAAGTGAGTGGGCAGCCATATAAATTCTATAACAAACAAAAAAATTGGCTTCAGGTTGGCAGAGGAATGTGACAAGGCTGTGTACTCTCTTATTTATTCAGCGTACATGTGGAATACATATTAAGGAAAGCTGCATTGGAAGAAACGGGAGGAAGAAACACCAATAACCTGTGGTATGCTAACTATTTTGATAACTGAAAATGCAAAGAATCTGAAAGCCTGATACTAAAAGTCAAAGAGCACAGTTAAAATATTGGACTAAAATTAAATAGAAGGAAGACCAAACTAATGACAATAGGTAGAACAACCAGCCCTAGCACTGACAATGAAAATAGAAAAGTTAATAGTTTCTGCCTTTTAGGATCAACTAAAAGGATCAAACAATCAAGAAACACATCACAGACTAGTACTTGGTAGAGCAGCCCTGGAGGCCTTAGAAGAGACATCAGATGCTATGATGTCTCCATACTTACAAAGATCAGAATTATGGAAGCTATGATACTCCTCGTGGCACTCTATAGAAGAAAAAGTTAAACTTTAAAGAAGCAGGTTTGTGTGCCATTGGGAGACTTGAAAGAAAAATTTCGGGATAGGTTGTCATGGAGAAAATCTATGTGGTTGCTAGGAGTCGAAAATGACTTGATGGCTCACCATAAACAAACCTTGGTTTATTCATCCATGTAACAAACAACACAGATAAGATTAAGAGTGCAGTTCTTAATACATTTACTACGAAGTAAGCTTTATTTATTGAAATGTACTTATATTGGTGAACATACAGTATGCAGGACTGTATCGTAGTATATCTACAATACTTTGTATATTTATCTGGAAGTACGCCCTACTGAATACAGTGAGGCATTCTATCAACTGTACACTAAAAAAGGCAGATATTTTTTCACTTTTCTTTATTCAGTAAACTCCAGTCTATATACTGAGACTTGAAAAAGATAAGCAGGTGGGGAGAGAAGGGGAAAAGTCAGGAGACTACAAATGTGAGATACTTTATAGATTGAGAAGAATCTTCCATCTGTTCTTGCCATATCAGATTACTAGATACAGTGGTTAGAGTCTGAATTTTGATAGGATAAAAAATTAAAATGCAAAACAAAGACCGGCAGCCTGTTAGATCAGGTGTTTTGTGTTCTTATTATAGAATGTTCAAGGGGAAAATACAGGAGGAGAGCAAAAAGCCGTTTCTTCATTTTCACATATTAATTGCTGTTTCCACACTTTTCCATCTTGACTGTCATACTTTCTGCACCGACAATTAACACTTTGGAGGGCGTCTAAGTGGGAAATAATAGCCTTTAAGCTTCACTAATTTCCTGTTTGCAGTTGGCTATTAATTTATTTACTTCTATAATTATGGCCCCATTATACCAGAGTCAAGATTAAAGAACTTTCCCTGTGAAAAACAACAGTGGCCCTACTTAATTCACTGCTCTTCTAACTCTGCTTTACCACACACAGATTACCAATGCTTTCTTCTGAAAGGACTAATAACTTATTCTGACATTGTGAAATTAGTGACACATCTATACTAGAGATCTGTAAATTGCACATTTGTATTGTGCTAATGAATTGTGTTATGCTAGTTCTTTAAGCAAACTAGCACTTCTGCCTAGCAATGCTTGTTATTCTCTCAAAGTCTCTAGTGGTGAGTTAGGGTCCTTTTTGTATAGGTCCTTTTTGGTAATAGTTATTCACTTTGCGTCATAAGTCAGTATTATTTAGCAGACTGCATTTCTGTTTTTATTCCAAAATTATTCTTGTGACTTGTTTTTTTTTTAAAGCAATTTAATGTGTTATGGGAATCATTCTATGAGGCAAGCCTTCAACTTATTTTAAGTTACATCATTATTTATTCAGTATTTCAGCAATGGATTAGAGTTCTATATAAGTTCTAGCTAAGTTTTATTGTTAAATTTAAGGTTGATACATTATATTTCCGCTATGTGAACACTGAACAGTTGTCTGTTTCTGCTCCTACCTGCTAAAGATGAATGTAATAACGAAGATATGAATTGCTGGAAAACACTTGATTCTTTTCTCCTTTCCCAAGGGATCAAGAAATCCTTCCGTCTGAGTTTTATTTATTGATTTATATATTGAGCATAAATGGGGAGTGATGTTTTATAATTTCATTATTAATTTGTCAGTTTTACCCTCTCAAAAAGGAGTCATTAACAATGGTATTTGTAAGTGCTGGCTGGCTTACATTACAGAGGCCTGGCTATAATAATACCAATAGTGTAAGCACTAGACTAGGGTATGGTATCCACTCAACTTTTATTTTCCTCTCTGAAAATAAATAAATTTTTAAAAAGTTAATTCAAGAAGTTTGAAATTTCTTGTGAAGCAATAGATGTTATATTACGACTGTTTGTTTTTTCCCATTGTTTTTGTTTTAAAAATAAAGAAACAAATTGTTCCCAGTGACTTATTTTCAGTTCTAATGGATGAAAAACATACCTCTGGAGCTATTTTCTGACTTAGTGAATATTTACCAAGCTTCCTGCCAGCCTATAAATGTACAAACATGAACTTGGTTACTCATTAGCTTTCTTGAGAAAGTAAGGTATAATAATCATGTAGAAAACTGGTTACGTATGTAGTTTTAACTGAATGCGGACAACAAAGGGATCTTTACAGCTTAAAACTGTTTTTGTTTTTCAGAACTGTCTGAGTTGATGTGAATTTGTATAGTGGTTAACTTGTTTACTGGAATATCTCTCTCTCTCTCTCTGGGCAACAGCTTGGCAAGATTAAGGTCCATGGAATAAAAATGTATGCATGCTTTTTAAGAAGATATAGCTGTCCTAGGAAGTGGTTTTGGATAACAGAAGCAGGTTAGTGCAACGCCCTGCTTTCAACAGCAGTTAATGGACTCTTCCCTCCAAAAAGGATTCATGCTTCTGGAGTACTGTACAATTTAAAGGAGTGCAGTTGGCACAATCCTTTCTGGTATGCTTAAAGGTGATCTACCTTTTCTGTTTTATACTTTCTCCACTTGGGGCCCCTTAAGAGCTTAGCAAATCTGCTATTCTAGAATAGACAGCATGATTAGCAAATTGTCTTTGCATACTTCTAGAAGGAAAGATGTCACATATTTTTGTGTCATTATTATAACTAACGTAGCTTACAGTCTCTTAATTTGTAAGAAGCCATTGAAAGAGTAGAGAAGTAACTGTTTATTTTAAAATCCCATCAGTGGGTATTATACAATAGCATAGAAGGGGAGGTTTTAAAACAGAAAATATGAGGCAATATGCATGCAAACATGACTGTCATTAAGCAGGGATGGGATTCTACCAGCATAACAACCGGTTCGCTTTGTGTGTGTGCGTGCCAAATGCGCGCATGCACACTACTTACAAATTACTGAGTCCGGCAAGCATTCACCTGCTCCAGTTGACAAGCGGCACTTACCTGTGCCGCTCAAAGCAGCTGAGGAGGAAAATGCAGAGACTAAAAGATAGCCTAGAGCCCGGGCGGGCGGGCGAAACAGATGACCAGACGATCGTCACAGCGAATCGGTTCGGTGTCAGCTGCTCTTCGGAGCTACCGATTCTATAGAATTGGCCGAACCGGTAGAATCCCACCCCTGGTAATAAGCAATATAACTTAGAGGAATTTCAACACAGAAATGGATTGTGTGTTCCAAATTTGGTAAAGTAAGAAGCCAATCTCATTGTACACATATTGTGCTCTGACAATAAAGGTAATAATAGAAGTGACTGACAAAATGGATGTGTGAATTGTTTTGTAAATTATAATATTTGCATTTGACTGATGAACATTAATGATGGGAGTTAGGGTACTATGTTAGCCACAACAAAAAGAAAAGAATACTGGACTATAAGGTTTTTTATTTCATGCAGGAAAACTTTGTATGTTATTTTCTTAACCTGACTTCAGCAGAATCAATCCAAATGCAATTTTTAAAGGCTCTCTTGCATACCTATTTTGTAGTTTCTTAGTTATAAGAGTTTGATTGGTATTCATCTATTAAATCTAGAAGCTTGAAACAGAAATGTGTAATATGAATTATTATGCCTTTTTAATGCATAGGAATCCTCAAACTGGATGAAATGCAATATTTTATTTGATAATAAGTATAGTGGTTGATATAGTGATTAATATGTTGGCAATTAGAGTCTTTATTCTTATTAGCAGAATCTGTAGTAATTATCTGTGGCTGTTCAATGTAGCGTAAAGACAACTGACCACTCCTACACTGTTATCTAAGAAAAGCACTTTGCTCCTTATTATACAATTGAATTCTCCTATAAGTGGAAGGAAGTGAGATGATTCTTAATTGATGCCATATTTTTCAGGCCACTACTTGAAATGTGGCTACATTTGCTGATGCAATCTTGAACCTAGAATGAATTAGTCTATCCATGGATATTGGACTATGAAGCTGTATCAATTTGTCTTAGATATAAAAAAGGCCATATATGAGGATAAGGACCAAAGTTCCATTACTTCAGCTCTAGAGAGGGCAGGACTTTAGTTTATAAGGCTGCCTTCTAGGATGGCTAAGGATAAAACATCAAAATGAGAGCATAAAGATTTGTAGAATTTGGAGATCTGAAGTTGATCTAAATACAGAACTTGGTGGTTTTTAAAGCATTTGTTAATATTCCTGGTGAAATAAGAGTAAAGAAGCTGTTGCATTCAGTTTGGTGCTCCATGTTTATCATCCTTGATCTGAACTCTGGCCTGGTAACTAAAAGCTAATAATAATGGAGAAGAGAATCCATACTAATAGTTTAATTTTGATGTTCTTTACCTAAGAAGATTGTCCAATTGTTCAATTGAAGAGCCAAATCTTGTGACTGGAAGCCTATTGTACTTAATAGTAAAAGATAATAATCAGGCTCTAGTCTTCACTTTGTTTTCAAAAGCTTCAGTGCAAAATACCAAGGTTAGGACAATCAGACTGCCACAGACAATTACCTTATGAATTTAGACTGGGTGGCGAGTCCTTTGATATTCTAAGAACATTTCTTGAGGGGTTTTTTTGGAGCGGGGGTTGCAAAGTTTATAGTTTCAGTTTTCTAAAAAGTTAACAATGGTCCTCATTAAAAATCCTGTTACACTGAATAAAATATCATGCTTACTACATTTCATTTTCAGACTGGCATTTACATAAAATTGTGAAAGTGAACAAGCATTGATTAATCAAGGCGACCTTTAACTTCTGACATAGTATTTCCCAGGAACTGGAGTCAAAAGTCTATTTAAAGTTTACAAATACTGCAATTAGAAATTTTTGGGACTAGGCACACACTTCCATCAGGATATACAAAACCAGGCCCCTGATATGAAGTCAGCCCATTTGTCTGATAAATGTTGTTCCCGGCCAATTTTACACTGTCAAAGTACATTTTTGGCATAGATGTTGTCAATTATAATTAGGAGCTTAGTAGTTGATCATTTGCTGGGAGATATTTATGTTATTTGTAGATGGAAATAATAATGGCCTTAAACCAATATTTAGGGATTTCAATTGACTCGTCAATGTAAACAAGCAGTGAGTCAGCACTTGGGCCCAACAAACAGCATGATTTTTGAACAAATACAAAAGTATGTTATGCCCTCTTGTGATATCCCCCAGTTAAAGTTGATTAATTTGGCTTATACCAAATTGCCCATGCCCTCATCCTTTAACTCATACATAGCTTAGGTAAATAGGCCTCCTAAAAGGCTGCTGGAAAGTGTCATTCATTAGTAGGCAGCACAGTGTTCAAAGGTGGTACAACTGATCTCCAGAAAATAGCTAAATCTATTTGCTTTTCCTTATATTTTCAGTTGTTACCAAGCTTCTTTGGCAGTGTGTGTGTTTTGCTATTAGGAGGGGCTTAATTCCCCACCCCCCCAAGATCTATTGTCAAGTAGGAGGTATGAGAGAGGTTTTATTTGTATCAATTATATGTAGCAACTATGACCCTCCTAGCTTGTATGGCTTCATGATAAAAACAGAGTTCAAGTACATAAAATTAAAAGGCTGCTTCTAGGGAGGTCTACACTATATTCTTAAGGCTCATGTTTAGATTAAATGGTTATAATCTCTGAGAAAATTTTTTCATTATTTGTGTAAAAAAACAAATCTTAACAATCTGAGTCCTTTGTTGCTACCCTATCCCTGGGAAGAGGCCCTTAGAGCTGTATGTCATTGACCATCTTTTGCATCTATATTTCATACAGATAAATCTGCATGTAACATAGGCTTATGAGAAATTAATAACAAACAGGGTGATGAGTCTCCAGTTCAAATCTAGGATCAAGTGATAATCTAGGCAACTACTGATGGTAGCTTTCTGGAGAAATAAAAATGGTAGCTATTAAATCATGCTTTTTGTTTCTGCCCAATGTGTGATTCTTTCCCCCCCCATAATTATTATTAATGGAAGCACTGAAGAGGTAAACATCTAATTTAGCTATGGTCTGTGAGAGGCAAAGTCTACAAAAAATAAGTGTTGTACAGGAAAGTAACTTTCTTTTTTTTGGGGGGGGGAGCTAGTTTTTTTAGTTTGACATATTATGCACATACAACTTATGAAAAGAACAGAACATCATTGTACTTGTTTTGGATCATCATTATCCAATACTTTTGGTCAGCTGGTCATCATGGCCTGAAATAGACATAGGGCTTATTTTCATGTGGGTACTCCCGGTGCAAAGGAGAGGAAATCCTAGTTGCGAAACATGCTGTTTATTAAATTTTAATTATTAAAAACGTTTCTCAAGCAAATGAGAAGCCGGATACTTATTACAAGCGGATTGAAATGTAAACAGCGTTGAGTTCTTTCAGAGATGTATTTGCAAATCCGCGTAGCCATTAAGTGGACTTGGCTTTTGGCTGCCATCCTAAATCCCCTTTAAAGGCAGCGGGGCCCTTCGGTTGTCCCGCCTGAAGGTCGGTGTCGGCGCTCTGAAGGGAACGGCGATTCCCTTGACCACCCGTTTATTGGGCTCTTCTGCCAGAGCCGTACCGTACAAGCGAGGGCTAAACATGCTCACCCTGAGAAGGAGGCGGGGGGCGTCGAATGGCGAAATCCAGTTAGGAGGCGGCGGCCGGTAACCAGCCGGGGGCGCTACAGCTGCGGATAAGGGGCGGGCCGCTTACGCTCGCCAGGAGAACCCCGCAGGCTGGAAACGGAACTGAGACATGTCGGAGCGGCGTTGAGGAAGCTGCCTCGGCTTCGCAGCCCCGGGAGCGGAGTGGGCGGCTCAGGGCTACGACGGAGGAGCCAGCTGCGCTCATTCCCGCAGGCCCCGCCGTCAAAGAAGCAGGAAGAGAACAGCCGCCGGAGTGGGCGGCGGCAGCAAAGGAAGTGGCTGCGGCGGCGGCGGCAGGCTGGATCCCTCCCCGGGAAGATGAGGCTGAGGCCCGGGGAGCTGAGCGGGCTGAGGTGGGGCGCTTTCCTCACAGCCGCCAGGACAAGATGGCAGCGGCTGAGGAGGCGGCGGCAGCAGCAGAAGCAACAGCAGCAGCAGCCCGGGGTTGAGTCGGGCCTGGGAGGCGCCTCCTTGTAGTAGCTCTCCGGTCATGCCGAGGGCGGAGGCGGCGGCGGTGGCGGTGCTGGTGGCGGCTGCGGGGAGTCCAGCGCTGACCGATCTGTGAAGGTAAGAGCCGTGGGGAAAGGGAGCGAGCGATCCAGACTGCTTTTTCTTCCCCAGGGGGGCGGGAAGGGCAAAGCCTCTGGGCTTATCCTTACCCACCGCTAATCTTTGGGGTGGAAAAGTGCGGGGTTGGGCAGGGATGCTGAGGCCATTCGCTCCCCCCCCCCTTCAACTTCTAGCTCTTCCTGTGGTTTGGCTTTGCCTCCTTTGCGCGGCCCAGCGCGCTCCAAATGAAGCTGTTCGGCAGAGGCGAGTCGGTTTGAGAAAAGTCGGGGAATTAGGCTTTTGGCGTTTCCCAAAAGGAGAACAAAATCAGCTTTTAAGCAGGTGGGTGTGGAAGGGGGAACAAAACCCGCCAGGAGGATTGCTCGGATCTTCATCGCCGCTGGGGTTTAGCCTAGGAGAGAGAGAGATATTGGAGCACGGGTCCCAACTAAGCTCCGTGCCTAGATGCTCGATCCCAGAGGGCTTGGTTGCAACGGTGCTTTGAAAAACTTTGCCTTGGCAGAGTTTGGTTGCAAATTTTCCATTCTTTCTGATACAACCGATGTCTGAACAAAGGGGTTTTTTGGGGGGGCCACAATCGGGCAAAAGACTACTAAATCCCCCCTCCCCTCTTCTTCTTTGGTTAGCATTATTTACAGACTGAAGTATAAAGTAGCTTTCTTGCCGCCGGCGTATGTGAGAGCCCCCTTAATTTAGTATATAAATAGTTCGGCTCGTTTCTCGCTTTGCTTCCGTTCTCGCTTTCTTTTTTTTAATTTGGGAACTAGAAATTTCCCTTTCGTGCTGTGCGCCTGTCTCTGCTCCCGCCCTCACCCTTTCGTGCAGTTTTGCTCGCTTAGTTTTTTACGCTGGCCGAGCGGGCTAATCTTTAGGATCGCTGGTGTGTATGAAAGAAGAAATGTGACACGGCTGCTCCTCTTGCAACTTGTTAGAGCAGCGGGAAGGCGTGGTCGCCGCCTTCTCTGGTTCCCAGGAATTATTGCCTCGCTTCGGGACTCGGAGGTAACTAGCAACAATGGTTTGGGGAAAGTAATGACTATTTTCATGCCGGGGGAGCAGTCTGTCTCAGAATGGTATGTGGAGTACTTGTGATCACGTCATGCTGGCAATCGCTCAAAGGTAGTTGGGCTTTAGGATCGGTGTTAAATTTGATTATTACCTTTTAGACCTTAACGGGGATCTTTTTTAAACGTTGAATTTTAGAGACTGCGTTGTTGCTTTATAGATCTTTTTCACCGTAACTTTAAAAAAAACCCCACCCTGTAAGAATTGTTTAAATATTTAGAGTCCTAGGCTTTATTGTAATAAAGTTTGCTGTAATAATAGCTGGCTGCAAACAAGAACTCTTATTTGTGTTGTGTTTATGAAACAGGCGTTTTATTATACAATTTTCGGAGTCAGAAAGTGCTTATAATATAGCAACTTTATTTTAAAGCAGTTACCATCCTAACTGATGACTTGTAACATTATTTTTAGGAAGAGTATTATACTGAGGTAATTAAAGTTATTTTTCATCTCAAGATATACTTATCTGAATTTAATTTAGGCAGGTTTTTTTCTCTCTGTCATATATGCTAAACATTGAATTCTCTTGGCCAGCAGTATTGGTGTCTTATTCGCATGTGCCTTGTGAAACCAGATACTTGGATATGCATGTAGCTAATTTTGTAAATGCACTTATATTAAGCCATGACTACGCACTAAGTGCTATATAAAGGGTACTTGAAATCATTGACTCTTTGTTCTGTGGCATTAACATATTTATTTTTAAAAAACAACAAAGGCTAGTAATTTTAGCTGTCTTATTTGGGTTTTTCTCCTTTATTGGCTTTTTAAAAAATGAGACTTGGGTAGTCTGTTGGTAGGCTGTATTTGAAAGATAAATTAAATCTTACTCTTTTTATATTCTCACCTTAGAAGGCAATTTACAAAACACTGTTGCTCGGTTTTCTCCATGGATAGCAACTAGGAAACTGAATATACCTATAGTTTACTACAGTTTACTAGCTCTAAAGGTTGCCATGGTGGTTTTTGTATCATGTACATTTTAATGCTAAATTTAAAAACTTGGAAACATTTTACAATTGAATAGTATTAAAGAAGAATTAAGCGATGATATCACTATAGAATTGCCAAGAGGTTAATTTTAATAAATGTGTCATCAAGCACATAGATTAAGTAGCATGTAATCAGGTCAGGGCTTTGTTTATTTATTCATTCACTCATTTTGCTGCCCATTCCTGAAGGCTCTGAGTGGCTAATAAAGTCAATTTACAGAAAAATGAAAATAATGATTCAGCCTTTCCAAATGCATATAAAAATAAAAAGGACAGAAATTAAAACAAAAAACACAAACACCATGTGACTGTGAACCCCACGTTCAATTACAACCCCACCTCCTCTTATGCAAGACAGAACAAGTAGGCCTTCACAATTTTCCTAAAGCCTAAGCAGAATGCTGTGAAGAGTTGATTTGTGAATTAGCTTGATTCTTGAATAAAGAATTCTACCGGAGAAAATATCCCTTTAATTAAACTTTTGTCTTTGATATAAGGTTTTGTAATATAAGTATATATGCATTTGTCCATAATCTATATTACAGATAAGAAACATAGTTTTTGTGTTAAAACATCAGTCATTTCAGTTATGGCTTGTTTAAGCCAAATAAGTGGTCCACATGTTGCATTAAACTATATAGTACAAACTAAATGGCTAGTTGCACAGATAATGTCAAAGCATACAATTTATATTATGGCTGTTAGAAACCAGTTATAATCTGGCAAGTTTTGTCTTAGCCAGATGGCATAGGATAATTTTAGGATAATTGTTAAATGTAATCTTATCAGAAGTTCCATTGAGTTTAATGGAGCTTATTTACAAGTAATGGATAATTAATTAATTGCAGCTAGTTTTTATTTTTAAAGCTTATTAAGATAAGGAATTATTTCTAGAGAAAAACACATATACTTTTAGTATTTTAAAGACTTTATGTCATGAAATATATCCTCCAGCATATTGATAGCAATTGACATGAAACAACAATGCCATGTAAGCAAGGAAAATCTGAAGCATTCATATACATCAATATTTTTGAAAGGCTGCTAACATACCGTATATAAAAATAGAGATTACAACATGTTTATTTGGTGAGCATTTTGGCACAAAAAATATAGATTTTAGTTAAAATCTAAGTTAAACAGTATTTTACTTGCATTTTAAAAGAATGCACAAGCAGAGCAAAACTATGCAATCATTCACTTTCAATTTTTTACATTATTCCACGCGTCTAGGAAAATCACATGTTTTTGTGGAAAAGCTTGAATCTATATATAGCAGTACCAAAAAAAAGTTTAAGTCTAGTAGTTTCTTTACAACAGAATGAGATTATATATCTGATGAAATGATCAACATGTTAGAGAAGTGAGAACTGACACTTAGAGGGGTAAAATAAAATTATAGCATATATCTTTCCTTTGTGATTTCTTAAAAACCAACTAGTCTGAAGAAAGAGAAAGGATTGGAATGGTTGTGTAGTCCAATACTTAAAATCCTCTTTTTTTAATGGTCCTTTCATGAGTTAGGTTCAGATTTGTAATTTAGGGACCTCTTATCCCTGCGCTTTCTCAAAAAAACTTCCTTTCTCAAAATGTAGTTGTTGACCAAAGACTCTAAATTATCTATATTATCTAATATTTCATATCCAGGACATTACAGTGTGCTGAGATACTTACTTCTTATGAAATTTTTGCAAATCAAGAGAGGGTCAGCCTATTCTCCAAAGCATCTGAAGGCAGGACAAGAAGCAATGAATGGAAACAAATCAAGGAGAGAAGCAACCTAGAACTACAGAGAAGATTTCTGACAGAATAATGAAACAACTTGCGTCCAGAAGTTGTGGGTGCTCCAACACTATAGACATTTTAAAGAAAGGATTGGACAAGCAGTTGCCTGAAATTGTATGGGGCAAGGGGGTCAAACTCACCGTGTCATGTCGTTATGTGACATGCCTTTTTTCCCTTTGCTAAACCGGGGGTGGGCGTGGCCAGTACGTGACACATCCGGCCTGTGGGCCGCGAGTTTGACACTCCTACCGTGTTTCTCATATAATAAGGCCGGGTCTTATTTTTTTTTGAGCCCCCCAAAAATGGCTAGGTTGTTTTTTCGGGGGTGACTTAATTCCCCCACTTGCATCTTCGGGTGGGCGGGCGGCGACAGCTTGGATGTTGACCTCGGCGTTGGTGGGGCACATCGTATCGGGGTCAACGCAGGCAGCACCATATCCGGGTGTGCAACAAAAGTACTTCCTAACGGCAAACCCCCCCACCACCATTCCCCCCCATTTCGCATGTTTTAATAGGCCTTAATTTGGGGGGAGGGGCTTAATTTCATTTCATGCCTATAAAACATGCTGGGACTTCCTATTGGGGGAGGTTGTATTATTGGAGAAACAGGGTAGTATAGGATTTCCTGCTTGAGCAGAAGGTTGGACTAGAAGATTTCCAAGGTCCTTTCCTATTCTGTTAAATCCACATTGTACACAAAACAGCCAAATGTATTAGCCTGCTGGCTAGCCCATGTAGGTATAGTAAAATTCCTTATTTATGCCTTGTTAAAGACATACAAAAATGTATTACATTCTCATAACCATGGATTTATCTGTCAAGATGGCCAAAACAGTTCTGCCAGAAATTATTTTTTTTATCATTTTTATCCTACTTTTATTATTTTTATAAGACAGCAAACGTACGCAATACTTTCTCCTGCTAATTTTCTACAACAACCCTCTGAGGTGGATTGGGCGGAGAGAGTGACTGGCCCAAAGTCACCCAGCTGCCTTTCATGCCTTAGAAAAGTATTTTGGCTTAGTGTACTCTATGGATTCAACCTATTATGATTTATATTACAAAACTCAATACAGAGTGTATATTCATGCTATAGTCACTATGCTTGTTCTGTGTTGCTTTAAAAAAAAACCATACACACAAATGTACATTTTCTTTTTTTCTGAAAGGTGGATATCTACCTCCTAAAGTAAGGATGATTCCTGGTATTAGGATACAATCCAGGCAGTTCTGTTTTAGGCGTTTGCATATTAACATATGGATATTGCTACTTTTACTGGCTGAATTTATTAATATTCTTTTATTGTAATAGTTTTATTTTTTAATTTAGGCAAACTACCCAGAGTAGTATGATAGGATCAGTTTAGAAATCATGTAATTTTTTTAAAAATAGTTTTCCCAAGTGTTGTTATTCTTCAAGTAATAAGTTGACATTGTGATTCTTGTTGATGTAAGCATCATTTATTTAGCTTAGTTTTGTAAATAATTGGTTTTTAGAACTTGGGGAGAATTTGTGCATTGTGTTTTAGAATTAGAATTATTTTTTATTGTAAATACTCTTATATTTTCTATGACAATTATGCAATCTGTTTTTTTTATTTTATAGATTCTATATTTAAAGAGTATTGTGTTAAAAGGATAAATTTATATTTTTGGGAATGAAATAAGGTATTTTGGTTGGCAGTAGTTTGCATAATTGCAATTGTATATTTTTTCCACAGTCAAAATAATTATAAAACTGGCTGCAATAAGGGAGTCTGATCTTGAATTGAACACAAAATATTTCCTAACTTTGTATTAGAATTGGTATAAGTAGAGTATCACAGGCAAATGTACAGCCTTTTTACTTTAGTTATTGAGCTTCTTGAAAATTGCACTGATTTGTAGCCCTTTACTGTCGAAACTGCCAAACTGAAATAAGGTTTTTGTCTTCATAATGAAAATTACCAAATCAATTTTTAGTTCAAAGCTGTCAAAAGGCTGAAGATTGAGTTGTTTGTGGAAGAGAAAATATATCTTTGAGACCCTGTCATATTAGCATTGAGTCAGTAAGTAGTTAATGGAAGAGACATTTTTACTGTGGCTTGACAGCATTGTATCAACGTGTTGCAGTGAAAATAGGCCTTTTGACAAAGGATCACATGTTCTGCTCTAAATATCACATGTGTTTCAATGCTTCTACAACATGTTGCAGTTAATGTGGGATTATAGTTTGGCTGTGTTGTGTTGTGCTGATCATTTTGATTTGTTTTTCCATCTTCAGAAGCACTGTAAAATGCTCTCCTACTAGTACCGTTTGTTCTGATTATTTAACCTACTTAATATATGCCTTTGGGCAAGATAAAATGGAAAAAAATTAGGCAGATGTGTTTTGAACTGCTAGAAGTGTAGGTTCTGTGCCAAAGATGCAGATACAAATGTTGAAATATGTTTCAAAAAATCAGATATCTGATAGAAGAATGGCTAAACTTTTTAAAAGGTAATTTTAAAAATTGGATCATCCCAGAAGAAAGATTAGTATCTGATCCAATTTGGTTTAATCCTGAATATATGCTTTAAACAGTTGTATTATTAGTAGAATGTTGTGCTTATAGCAGAATAGTTTAGACATGCCTATTCTAGTTTGTTTATTTTCATAAATCTACAAAAGACATTTACGTGAATACCTTCCTTCTGATTGTTGGCTTGCCCAATGTAGTAGACATTTTTGTGTATTGGTATATGAGTTGGTGACATGTTCTTCTGCATGAATTGGTTGCAATTTATGTGCTTTAGCATGCCTTGAACTACTTTCCCTGAAGCAAAAGTGGAGGCATGGATAGCACGCCTAGACTGGAGTTGTTTCTAAAGAATCTTGTTTTTCTTACTCATTTGTAGGGGGAAAAATTGTTAATAAGCTACAGCTTTTGCTTTGCTCCAAATACGTCTTTTTAATGGATTAAAACAGAATAGGCAACTGTTAAGGAGTTGGAAACATCAACTTTAACATTCTTGTGGGGGAGGGAATAAGAATGGCTGGGATCATAGTGATGATGTCATAATGTGGAAATAAGACATATAAAACAAATAAGATTTTAAGAACGTTTGAATGTCGGTTTAAGTTTTCTTTTACTTTGGGTAATATGCACATTTTTTAAAAAAATAATGAAGGCTTGCATGCAGTTTTCCCATGATTTTAAAATGAAAATCAGTAAGAAATTACACTGCCACCACCATTTGGTAATTTCAATGACACATTAATGAAGTTTTCAGGATATTGCAGCGGAAAAAAGTGAGGTGAGACTATGTTTGAATCATCCCTAAATTAGGTTTATTTAAGAAAGCTGAATATATTTTAAGAGCCTGATAATAGCTTTTATCTATGTATATAAACTGTTAAAAAGTTTGTCCCTGACTCTGCTGAGGATGCAATAAGTTTGGTTTGGTTGTTTTGTAGACAGTTTTTTGCTATGTTTAAGCAGAACATAGGTCCCTGTTTTGCTTTGCTTCTCAAAATCCTTCTCTGGGTTGGGGAATTCTATAAAAGCCAAACTAAGGATTATACCAGAGGCATATCTAACAGTATCCGAACAATACATAGACACATTGCCATTGGAAATAAAAAAAAATTGCAGGACCATTTAAACCTTTTTTTCTTCAGTTGTGTTTACATTTAGAATTGTTCCTCCAAGTTCTCTTTATTGTGTAAACAGTGGGGAAATATCTAACAGAAGAAACGGACAAGAATTAAGCAACTTCTCAACTTGTACTATTTTCCTGTTTCTGCTGCTGGTCTTTTGTGGCTGCTTTTCTTTTAATTCCATCTGGGCACACACGTAGACTCAGCTCCCATGTAATATCTACTTAGGCCTTGGGAAGGGAGGGGGAAAAGGTGCCTGGAAACTAAAACATAGCAACCTACTGGTAGTACAGCCAATGTAGGTGGGATTTTTTTTTTATTGAAAGTTGCCATGGATACACTTACATCAACATGGGTGGATCTATAGCCATGATGTTATGGCCTTGGCCTTTGCTGTCTAGGAACACTGCTGTTCCTGTTCTCTAGATTGCTGCCCTTTCCCCTCCCATTTGAGACGGTGGGTGGGCATAGGATTGGTTGACTTTCCCAGTGGGCAAGATTTGATCTTAAAGAGGGGAGAAATCTAACGCTGGCTTAACCTGCTAGCTTTTTATGTTAAAAGGGGACAAACTAAAATGAATATTGATGAAGATTTAATAATATTGAACAGGTCCACACAACTAGGTATTCTTCCTAGATTAGAGCTGTTCTTATTCTATTCCTTTCCATTACTTCTACAATATATATTTCTTCTTATTGCTCATAATTAGGTGGAAGAGATTAAAGGAAAATAAACCCTCTCTCTTAGGGAAAAGACAGAAAGAGGCAAACATCTCTCTGTCAGTACTTGCATTTCTTGCTAACAGTTTTTAAGCCAGCAGGATGTGGAACATTTGAAATACTCTGAATGAAAATGCATCTATTGAAATGTACTATAATATACAGCTTTACTGGATCCTTATATGTCCTGAAATCACATGATAAATTATGTGGCAGTGGGGATCTGTTTATAAGAGTAGAAAGATTGCCTGTGTGGTGACAAGGGAATTGAAGCCTCTGGTCCCTGTTATTCTCCTCCTTGCAACTTCTTGCAAACTGCATCGATTTCTCCCAGTTTAAGTTTACCTGTATCTGAATTTGGTTGTGGATAATTTCTTAGCTGTTGGTAAGAAGAAGCTCTAGTACATTCTAATGCCACTAGGCACTTTTCTTCTGACCTCCTATTGCCTTAATAAGTGATTGAGGTAGTCTGGATTTAAACTTGGACATGCTGTCGTCATGCATAGTTTCAGTTTGTGTATCAGTTTTGCTTGGTTTAAATTGAATCATGTCAAAAACTTGCAGACCAGAGAATATGTATTTGAATTTGACTGGAAGAAAGAAACTTAAAATAACAATTATTAGGCAAAGATATTTGAGTATAAAAATAAGTGGTCTCTAAGATTACCTTATACAAAGGCAGGCTATTTATTTAGATCTCTCTTGTTGACTCAAATAATAGTGGTCCTTCACTATTTGAAACAAAAACTACTCTTCTCTAGCTCTTCAATTTAAGATATTGAGATACTTTATCAATGTATACACCACTCAAAGTTGCACAACAGGTGGGAAACATATAAATTTAATATATGAAAATAAATATATCTTGGTTTAAAACAGACTAACATCATTATTTACTATGTGTTCTTTTCACTGGATATTTATAAATATGCTCCTAGGAAACAATAAGCCTATTCCATTCCAAACACAAATTTGAATTGTCCTGTGTAATATGAGGGGTTTTTTAATGTAAAAATGAAATGTGTGTCATGTAATGGCTTTTTTGTTACTTTTGAGAATCATCTGCCTTATAAATTCAGTTCCACTAAACCAACTTGCTACTTAGGGCAGGAATCCTAATACCATTCCTGACTTTAGCAAAGGGGAAAATTTCCAGTGATGGAGCACCCAAAATTACAAGAGATACAACTAATGTTTAAAACAATGGTACAGAAATTGGTTAATTAGCCCCAAGGGAATAATTTGGACATATCCTGGAGATAACGGAGCAATTTGTTACTGTTTATAAGTGAAGGATCCAGTTTGGGACTGTTGCTGTCAAAACTATTGTGTACAATGTTTTTATTTGAGATGGGGAAAAGAAGGAATGGGTGAAATAGCATAAGAACCATTGACTTAATAGCTCTCATGGTCAGAAAATTGTTCCTTATTTTGTTTTTGGATTTCTCTCTATAAACCTTCTACCCATTAGTACTTAACTGTGATAATATTTTATTTTTGACTTACTTATTTAAACAACAGATAAGAAAGTATTACTGTCCACAATCACTCTCCATAACCAAAAAATGGGTCCAGGGGTGGGATTCTACTGGTTCGAGCGAAATGGATGTTAAATTTGCATTGAACCGGTATTTGAACTGACCGGCTGGCCCTGCCCACCCCGCCACTCCCAGAAGTCTCCACCCGGTCCATTTTTGATGTAGGTAAGTGCAGGGTCTGCACAGAGGCTCTGGGAGGGGGAAAAACGGGCCTTCCAGAAGTCTGGAAATGTTCTCCACTGAGCCGAAGGGAGAATCCAGGATGGATAGTCTCTAGTCTCATAGCTCTGCAGACCGAATTGAAAAACTGAGGACACCCCCCCTGGTAAAAGTCCCCAGTTCTTCACTCGGTCTCAGCGTGTTCAGACCACCCTTTAAGGGCTCCGAATAGTTAAGATTGTAGAAGAATCACCCCCTGGATTGAGTTTTTTTTCTTCAAGAGGCTTAGAGCAGGTTTGACAGCTAACTGGCTTGCTGGTTAACATTTTCGTTTTTTGCGGGGGTTTTTTACTGCCTTTTAAAAAATTTCTTGCTTTTGTTTTTTGCGGTTTTTTTTACTGCCTTTTAAAAGATTTCTTGGCTGGTGGACTGTTTTTTTTTTTAATTGTGATTGTAAATTTGGTTGGAGGTGCCCCTGAAAGCCCGTGTGGCCCGGGCTGGGGTGGCGGGAGTCAGTGTCTTATTCAACTCACTTTCTCCTGGTCCGTTCATATTGATCTGTGCTAGCTGCGAAAACTATGAGGCGCTTCTGCCCTCGGTGTTGGCGGCCATTTCAGACATTTCGGGACAATTCTGCAGTTCGTCTCCAGGATTGTCCCTTGGGGGTGGTACTGGTCATCTGGATTGAATCCTGACCCCCTCTCCAGTCACCAGAGCACCGTGGCAGCTGTGAGACGCTTGAGACTGCCAAATTGATTGCGGTACAGCCAGCACTGGCTTGCAAGCCTCTGATCTGTCAGGGCTTGTAGCAATTTTAAAGAGTCAGCCATTTTTTTTCCCTTTTTGCTTTGACTCTTGCCTTAAATTGCGGAACTGTGCTGAGCTCACCACTTCTGGGTCGCACTAGCCTCCTGAAGTGGTGGACAGCTGCTGTGACCAAAGCAGACAGCTTTAGATCACATAAATTTTGTTTTTATTTTTCTTTTGCCCCTTTTTTTCCTTTTCTCTCTCCCTGTCAGTGACAATTATTTTTGGCGGGCTCAAAATGGCCGCCAGGGGAGCTGGTCAAGAATTATCAGCTCCTCAGCAGAGTAGGGAGAGAGCTGCAAGGGGATCAACTGTGGCAGCGCCATCACTTGAGACTTTCAAGAAGAGATTGGACTGCCATTTGTCAGAAATGGTGTAGGGTCTCCCACTTGGGGGGGTTGGACTAGATGACCTACAAGGTCCCTTCCAACTCTGTTTATCTGTTATCTGTTAACTAAGTCCAGGTCTGCTGGGCTGAAGGGAGCAGCTAGGATCAGAGCTAGGACCCTAGCCCCTAAAAGACCCTCTAGGGCAGAGGATAGACAGGCCAGGCATAGACAGAAAGCCCTAGACAAGGAGTTTGATAAGGTAGTGAGAGACTCCAAGATGGCTGAAAACAGAGCCATCTCTCCTCTGCTCCCACAAGATGGCTGGCAGCAAAGCCAATTGGCAGATAGACAATATTTGACTGCCTGATCTCCTGGTGGCTCAAGTACTCAGGATTTGCAGGGAAACCTCCAAATCAAGGCAAAAGCTACTCATAATAATTGTAATATAATAATCATAAATAAAAAGCCACCACAAGGATTTTTGATTGCTGCACTTAGAAGCCAAGCCTCCAGCAGAACCAGACCTACGTCTGAAGCCACCTTTTTCCCTACAGTGGCTGGGTTGCAGCCTGAGAAGACCCACAGGCAAGAGATGCCATCCTTCATGAGAGCCTGGATCTCCCAAACACTTAGACAAGAATTTCAGGCTGAAGTCAACCGGCTGCGCCAGCTGCCTGTTTGGACACCAACAGAGACGTTCCTTGGGGCAGGCTTATGCAGAACAGCTGATCTACTTCAGAAATCGTTCTGCATCCCCTTCGGAAAGAAGCCAGTCTTATGTTTCCGAGAGGGACCTCCTTCCAGAGAGGGCTTTTTGGACGGGGAGTCAGAGGTAACAGGTTCCCCCCTCCTTTAAGGACCTTTTCCAGCTGGCTCTCTTCAAGGCTCTGCTGGTTAAGGCTAAGAGCACGGCTCATCTTAAAAGGTCACCCGGGGGGGAGGATCAGGAAGATTCCCTATTCACTGAGAAAACATCTGTGGTGGACGCTGTTTCTGTGCCCCAGACATTATGAATGTGATTAAAAAGCAGTGGGAGTCCCCTGGCGGGTATACTCGCCACAGTGGGTCTGAGTCTACCTTATTTAATGGGTGGCTGCGGCAGCTGCAGGGTAGAATCCCACCTGATGACCTCAGGGTGCACAGGACTTAAGTAAGACAATAGCCACAGCTCAATCGACAGCTAATGCCACCCTCACATCAGCCAAAATTTCTTCCAGAGCCATGGCCTCATCTGTAACAGCATGTAGGCTCACCTGGCTAAGAAATTGGCAGATGGACGCCAGAAACAAGTGGAAGCTGGTGTTTGCTCCCTTCAAGGGAGAGAGGCCTTTTGGGAAGGCCCTGAATCCCTTTTTTTGATGGAAACCAGGGACAAGCGAAAGATTCTGCCCTCCCAGGAGAGGTGTTTTGATTACAGGTCTCCACCCTACTACAGAAAGCCCTCCTTTAAACAGGAAGCTGGGGCAAGCTTTCCCCGTCAAAGTATGCCCTTCTTCCAAAGTTCCAAAGTGGCCTTTGCCGCTAGAGGGCATCAGAGGCAAGATGACAGAAGGTCCTTTCGGGGTTTCAACAGACCTTTCAGATGCAACAAGTGACACCCAAGCCTCCTCTCCCATAGGGGCCTGTCTGGGACTGTTCTGGCAGAGCTGGGAACAGATCACGACGGACACTTGGATCCTGACAATTTTACGGTCAGGTCTCTCTCGGGAGTTTCTTTCCTCTCCCCCAGTGCCTTTGTGTGCTGCCCCATCTCAAGGGACCCCTCAAGGAGGGATCTCATGGAATTGGTGATCCACCATCTGCTGGACACTCGAGCCATCCAGCTGGTTCCTGGAGACCAGGAGAGACAGGTTCTATTCAATTTGGTTTGTGATTCCAAAGGCCTCGGGGCATGGGGGTGGCGAGCAATCCTCAACTTGAAAGGGCTCAACAGGCATCTAATCTACCGAAGATTCAAGGTGCACTCCCTCCACTCTATCCTACAGGGCCTGCGGGAGGAAGATTTTTTTGGTTTTGGTAGACCTGACAGAGGCCTGCTTCCATGTGACCATAGACCCCACCGTCAGTTCCTGAGAGGTTTTGCTATGGCGGCCACCATTTTCAATACAGGGCTCTCCCGTTCAGCCTGTTATCAGCCCCACGGACTTTTACCAAGCTCCTGGTGGCCATAGCGGCATACCCCAGATCCTTACCCATAAGGATCCAATGCTATCTGGATGACATCCTGATTGCATCTTCTTCCAGATCCCAGGCGGAGGAGGATATGATGTCAACAATCAGATCCTTCGAGACTATGGTTCTCGATAAACCTGGAAAAATGCCACCTAGTACCATTGACCCGTCTCTTGGATTTGGGGGCTATCATAGACACCTTAACTGCCCAGGTCTTTCTCTCACAGGAGCATTGAGACAGAATGAGGGACGTCACATCACAGATCCTGTCTGCCAGAGAGGCACCTATCATCTTGCTGTCTCAACGTCTTGGCAAGATGATATCGTGCATCGGGATCGTCCCATGGGCCCGCTTCCATGCCCTAACCCTGCAGCGGTTCCTGCTCCCCTACCAGAAGGCGGGCAGGGGCGACTCACCAAGGAGGGTTTGCGTCCCCTTGCTGGTTCTTCATTCTCTCCATTGGTGGCATTCCTGAGCCATGGATCAGGGTCGCTTGTATAGGGAGCCCCAGAGGATTACCATCACCACCGACGCCAGTTTGTATGGTTGTGGGGAGCCCACCTGGGACTCCAGGTTAGGTGGTCACAGGAGGAGCTTGCCCACAACATAAATTGGCTTGAGCTCAAGGCTGCCCGCTTAACTCTCAAGGATCTAAGGCAGAAGGTGATGGGGAAAGAAGGTTCTTTTCCTCACAGACAATGTGGCCACCAAGGCCCGCATAAACCGGCAGTGGGGTACTCGCTCCAGATCTCTAATGCAGGAGGTGACTCAGTTGTGCAGGTGGGCGGAGAGACACCTGTTGTCCCTGCAAGCAGAAAACATCTTGGGAGTTTCCAATGTGCAAGCAGATTGGTTGAGCAGGGCCACAGTTGACCAGTCGGAATGGCGACTGCATCCCAGTCTGTTCCAGGAGATTACGGAATGGTTCAGCCATCCAATTCTGGGGACAATCAGAAAGGTACTGACAGAGAGGGCGGAGGTTCTGTTGGTAGGCCCTTTCTGGCCCAGGCGCCCATGGTTTGCCGACCTGGTGGGCCTGTCGGTCGCCAGACCCTGGAGAATTCCCCCGCACAGGATCTCCCTCAGCCAGGGCCTGATCGAGCACCCAGATCCAGCCTGATTTTGGTTGTCCGTCTGGTGCTTGAGCGGGTGCTCCTGAAACAGGAGAAGTTTTCCAGAAGGGTCATTCAGACCATCCAGGCGGCCAGAAGACATTCCATGACCAGGATATACGACACATCATGGAGGATTTTCTGCGGCTGGTGTGCCAGCCACCTATTGGAACCTACTGCTGTGTTTGTGGCAAATGTGTTAGAGTCCCTGCAGTACGGGTTGGACAGAGGTCTCGCCCTCAGTACCTTGAAGAGACAGGTGCCTGCCTTGGCTCGGTTTTTCTGGTCAATGACTCATCCACTCTGGCCCAACACCCCAGGGTGAAAGCCTTCCTTAGGGGAGCCACTAATTTGAAGCCACCGGTGGTCCACCGTTACCCCACCTGGGATTTGCCTAGGGTCCTGCAGGCACCGACTTCTCCCCCATTTGAACCCTTGCATGAAGTCAGCCTTCGCCTACTCATGTGCAAGGTGTCATTCTTAGTGGCCTTATTTCGGACAGGCGTATCTTGGAGTTGGCGGCCTTATCCATCAGAAAGAACCTGCGTTTTCCATGCAGACAGGGTGGTTCTGCAGTTGGACCCTACCTTCTGCCCAGGGTGAACTCCTTATTCCATCGCTAACAGTAGTTGATTTTGCCTGACTTCTGTCCAGGGCCTACCCATTCACTGGAGAGAAAATGGCACACCTTGGATGTTAGTAGGGCCCTCCTTATATACATCAAAAGGACCTCCTCTTTTAGGAGGACTGAAGCCCTGTTCGTTTCCTTTCAGCCATCAACTTTGGGTTGCAGGGTGACACCTTCTACTGTGGGCTGCTGGCTTAGAGCCTGTATTGCGAAGGCCTATGAGTTACTGGCTCTTCCTGTGCCCAGGAGAATCACTGCACAATCAACCAGGAGTGCAGCGACCACTGCAGCCCGGGCAATGCAGGCTTCGGTTCTGGACTTTTGTAAAGCTGCGACTTGGTCATCTGTGACCCCATTCATAAGACATTAGAAAATTGACTCTTTTGAAAAGGTTTCCGGTTTGTCGGCTTCGCGAGCGGTAGGGATTCGCGAAGCTGCGCGATCCTGCCGCGCTAGCGTTTTGGGGCTCCGACCGGACGGGTGCGGAGCAAGGCTGCCCTGCAGGGTAGCTGAAGGTAAGGGGATCCGGAGGAAGGGTTTGGGGTGTTGCAGACCCCCTCCCTGGCCGGCAGAACCCCTGTTACCAGGACGGTGCAGCGGCGGTCCGTAATGGCCGCCACAAAGAAGTTGACAGCCGGGCAAGTATGCGCAGGAGGAAGAAGAGAAGTTATTGAAAGTAAAAGTTCTTCTTGGTCGACCCAGGGCTTTGAGATTTATCTAATTTAATTCCTGGAAAAGATGGTTTTCTGATGATTTCTTCCACAAGAGAAAAAAAAGCGGCTATTTTGAGGTGCTGAAGGGAAAGTTTACTCTCCCTCCTGACGGAATTAAGCCGGAAGGGAGAGGATAAAGAAAATATATAAATTTGGATCTTGTTGGAGGAGATGCCTTGAAGACTTGAGGACAGAAATACAATCTTAATAAGGCTTTAAAATATAGACTTGGATTCTTTTTTCTATTTGTTTGATACCACCCTGGAAGAGGAAGGGGAATTTTGGCTTGCTTGGATTTATTGAGGATTGTGGATTTTGGGATTGTTTTGCCTTTCTCTCGGAATATTTGGTTGGTGTAAGAAGAAAGAGGAATAAAGAAAAGAAAAGATTTATTTATAATGGCTTTCCTTTTTGAAGACCTGAGGGATGAATATGAGCAAACAAAAGCAATCTGCAAAGATGGCATGGAAAAAGCTTTTCTATTTCTAGAAATGGCGTTGGTCAATTACCAACAGACAATGGAACAGATGGAAACGGAAGAAGAACAACAAGGAAGAGACGAAGACGCCATCTTCATTGAATCCCAAAACTTATCTAAGGAAGAAGGAAGGAAGAGAGCAAGGAAAATGAAGGACTTAAGATTTAAAAAAATATTTGAGAAAGAGAAAAATATGATGCAAAGTAAATATAATGATAACAAACAAGAGAAAAAGGGAACGCAACAGAGAAGGGATCCCAGCAAGGCAGAGGTTAGAAGAAGAAGGGGGTAGGAAGATTTGGTGGGGGAAGAAAGAAAGGGGAAAGGCGGAGAAAAGCCTCAAAGCTTTAAAATTGGATGGGAGAAGAGGGATTTTTTTTAGAGACAAAGGATGAAATATAATTTTCTGTAAGAAAGATTCTGCTAAGGTACAGAAGATGGTATTGTAACATTTATATTTGAAATAGTAAATTAGAATGGTTTAAGATTTAATAAGAAATTAAAATGTTGAAGTTTTTATTAATGATTGATTTTTAAAATGTAATAAAATATCGAAGGAAAGGAGGATACAATGTATTTAAACATTTTTGGTGGATAGAATGTACCAAGCAGAACCAAATTGGGTATTTGTTATGTTGAATGTTAATTTTACTAACTTAGGGGAGGATAGAAAGGCATCATACTCTGATTAGTGATTTCAGGAGAAATTTTTCTTTTATTATAAGAAGAGATAGAGGGATAAATGAATGGGCAAAAGATACAAATTTAATGATTTAATTAAGATGGATTAAATAAGATAGAAATGTGAAGAGTGATATGAGTGATATGTGCTATTATTTTAGCCCATGCAAAGAGAGGTAACTGGGGCCAAGGTACTTTACTAAAAGATTTTTTTTATGTTTGTTTGTGTTTGTTTGTGTTTTATGAGAATATTGGGGAAATTATTGTAGAAAGACAGGGAAAGATTCAATATGTAATGATTTGTTTGTTGTTGAAACTTTTAATAAAACTTGTTTTAAAAAAAAAAAAAAAAAGAAAATTGACTCTTTTGCCTCAGCAGAGGCATCCTTTGGAAGATGAGTCCTGCAGGGCATTCATGTAGAAGTGGGGACCTCTGACCAATCCAGTCCCCTCCCGTAGAACAGCCATCAGCCAGCTTTGGTATGTCCCATCCTGGATTCTCCCTTTGGCTCAGTGGAGAAGGGGCCTTGGTCCTACCTGAACGCTTCTTCTCGGGGAGTGGAAGGGAGAATCCAGTCCCACCCTGTATTCTTCTGGTCGGAGTAGGGAGGAAATGTTTTTTTCTCCCAGTATCAAATAGGCTGTTAGAGGACGAGGAGCAGCTGGATTCACTTCGACGTTGTTCAGAACTGGGGACCTTTACCAGGGGGTGTGTCCTCAGTTTTTCAACTCGGTCTGCAGAGCTATGAGACTAGAGACTAGAGAATCCTGGATTCTGCCTTCGGCTCCCTGAGAAGAAGCATTCAGGTAGGACCAACGTCCCTTTCTGGCTTCTGAATGGCCTCCAGAGCCCGGGGGAGGCTGTTTTCGCCCTCCCAGAGGCCCGAGGGAAGCCTCTGGACCCTTGGGAAGGCAAAAAATGGCCCTACCAGAAGTACCAGAAGTCACAAAATGGGCCTGTTTCCGGCTTCCAGAGGGCTTCCAGAGCCTGAGGGAGGTTGTTTTCACCCTCTCAAGAGGCCTGAGGGAAGCCTCCGGATCCTTGAGAAGGTGAAAAACGGCCCTCCTGGAAGTTCTGGTAGGCCATGCCCACCATGCCCACACCCATCCAGCAACTGGGCAGCAAACTGGTTGCTCGGATTTTTGAATCCCACCTTTGGTCCTATTACACACTGTGAGCCCCAAACCTGGGCATGCAATCAGATCTTTAGGAACTTGTGAAAGGCCAGAAGGGTCAGGGCCATCCTCCAGAGGGGGAATGTTCTATAGGATGGGTACTATGGTAGAAAAGACACAACTTTGGGGCCCCATCAGTTGACATTCCTTAACTATAATAGGACTTGAAGCATTCCCATCCTGCCTGGCCAGTACTGACTGATGCTTAATCGGACATCTACCACCTGTCTTGTACCTACACATCTGTTTTTTCCTCCCTAAATGCAGAACCCTACATTGCTTGTTACTGAACTGCATTTCGTTGGATAAGGCCCAATGTTCAAGTTTGCCTATTGTTTTGAATTTTGAACCTGTCTTCTGAGGTGTTACAATTCCTATATCCCCCAGCATTTGGTTGTCTGCAAATTTGATGAACCTTCCTTCTATCCCCTCCTCTAAGTCACTATAAAAGTGGGAAAGAGCACTGGACAGACCCTGAGGTAATCCAGCACATAGATTCCTCCATGTTGACATAAACGCATTAAGGACCGAGTACTAGCTAGCTAAATTTGCTCAACCATCTACCAATCCATCTGTAAGTGGGACTATTATATAATTTTGTTCCATGTTATCAAGAAGGTTACGGTCAACCTTGTTAAACAACTTACTGAGGTCTGAGCATAGTACACCGTTTCCTAAATTGTTTTGTAAAAAAAAAAAAAAAAGATTTGTCTGGCACAAGTGTTTCTATCAAATTCATCCTGACTTCTAGTGATCTGTTTTTCCTTTCTGAGTCAAACTAACTGCATGTTGATCTTTTCTACAATTCCCTTACGTATTGATGTCAGGATGACTGGTCTGGCTTTTTCTGTCTTTGTTTTTTTTATCCTGTTTTTAAAGATTGAAGAACAACGTTAGCTCTTCGTCAGTTTTCTGGCACTTTCTTTGTACTTCATGAGTCCTTAAAAAATTTGGACAATGTTTCTGAAATCACATCTGCCAGTCCTTTTAGCACTCTGGGATACAATCCATCTGGGCCCACTTGAGCAAATGTATTCAAGGCAGTTAGGAAATCTCGTACCAGTTCCTTACCTCTTTTAATCTGTATTTCTCTTATACACCTCCCCTCTCCCCATAGTAATGCTTTGACAGATTAGATCATTTTCCCCCAGTTATTGGCTTTACTTAATTTATATGACCATTTTTTTCTTTTGTGAAAAGGCATACAAAATAGAAAATAAGCAATTTAGCCTCTTGTTGCCTGATAGCAAATGATCACCTTCTCCAATCAGTGACCTGACTGCTTCTTGTTTCTCTCCTTCTACATATACCCAAAGGACTTTTATTTGTTACATCTGGAATTCATTTCTAGCCTCTGATTATTTTGATTTTTAGTTTTTCTGGTGCCATCCTTAGAGATTCAGACTGTTTTTTTGATACTTTTTCTTTCCCAGTTTATCAGCTTATCTTCTATAGTTTATCTGTAATCTTAATAGTTTCATTGGATACCTCCCATTTTATTTTGTTTTCTGTATTTTTTGTGCTCAGGCTTTAAGTATCCCATTTTTCAGAATTTTCCATTTTTCCTAAACATTTTCCTCCTTCACGATGCTATACTTTTCAGGTGCTTTCTGCAAGGTACCATGTTGGCTGCTGTAATTAAAAGTATTGGAAATGCCAAAGTTGATTTTAAAAGACTTAAGTCAAGTGGCTGGTATAGTAATTGCCTTCTGTGTGTATATGATGTGTCTGAATTTAAAATACTTAATACAGTTTTTCAACAACCCCACAACATTTTATAAAGTTAAAAAGACTAAAACATTCCACTTTGCAAAAAATAGGGAGGGGAATGACAGATGTAGAAAATGAATTATAGTGTGGGGATGTGAAAGATTTTTGTAGAGTTATGCAATGAAGTTAATTAAAAAAGGAAGTATTTCTTCCCACATCACACAATTAGCTTATGTAATTTGTTATGCTAACCTTTGCTATATGAATTTAGCAGAGATTAAGTTTCAAAACTTCACTGAAGATGTGATTTAGAAAAGTAATGAAATAGGAAAATGCTTTTAAAAGCTTTTTTTAGTTCCCTCCATATTTTTTTCTGTTTCTCTCAAAGGTATTTTATATCTCTAGCTAGATTTATTGTCTATAACAGCTTTATATAATAGCTGCTATATTTAATATATTTCCAAATATTAATTTCTCTAGTTGTTATACTATCTTTAGAAGTAAAAAAAGTTAACTAGAAAGAAGACTAGCGCATTAGGCAGCCCCTAAATCAGTGATGGTGAATCTTTTTGTTATGGTGTGCTGAAAGTGCGCGTGTGCCGGCACCCACAATGCAATGAGCCCTGCCCCCCCGTGCATACGTGCACAACACCCCGGCCCTGCATCCTTACCTGCATTGCGCATGCGTGTGCTTTCCAGCTGATTTTTGGCCCGTTTGAGGCCGTTTTTGCCCTCTGGAGGCTCGAGGGAAGTCTCTGCAGCCCCAGGAGGCCGAAAAACAGGCCTTCCGGAAATACTGGAAGTGCCCATTTTCAGCCTCCAGAGGGCCTCTGGAGCCCGGGGGAGCCTATTTTCGCCCCCCCCCCCTGGAGGCTCAAGAGAAGCCTCTGCAGCCTTTGGAGGCCAAGAAACGGGTCCGTTTCAGCACTTCTGGTATTTTTGGAAGGCCCATTTTTAAGCCTCCCGAGGCTGCAGAGGCTTTTCTCGAGCCTTCCAGTAGGGCAAAAACGACCTCCTCTGAGCTCCAGAGGCCACCCGGAGGCTGAAAACAGACACTTCCAGTATTTCTGGAAGGCCTGTTTTTCGGCTTCCCAGGTGGCAGAGGCTTCCCTCTGGGAGGTCGAAAATGGCCTCAAATGGGCCGAAAATTAGCTGGGAGGTGCATGAATGCGCAGTGCAGGTAAGTTTGGCTGGGGCTCGTGTGCCTGCACAAATGGCTCTGCATGCCACCGGTGGTACGTGTGCCATAGATTTGCCATTACGGCTCTAAATCTTTGCCATTACACTGTAGTCACTCAAGATCAAAATAAGTAATAATAAGTAGCAAAACACAATTTTTCTCTGTGATTTTCACTGTGCTTTAATGAAAGTAACAATGAAAATAAAAGCTGCTAGTCTTATTATTTCTCTATTTTGTATTCCCAGAATTCCCAAAGACCCCTCTTGAAAGGTTCATTTTAGTTCCTTCCAAACCAAGAATGTTCCTCAAAGGACATTTCCCCCACAATGTATGGCTTTTGATTGCATAAAGTTGCTCATTCCTTGACCTTTAGAACATAATAAAAGATCTATTATGCCTCTAGGTGTATATCTTAAAAAAACAGCAGCTTGTATTAGACTAAATCTTTTTATTTATCTTGCCCTGAATATCTGTACTCTATTATGTTTTGTATTGTGCGGCAAATAAATATGGCTGATGGGTACAGGATACTTTGTGTACTTGAAAAATTTGTTGCAGGCAATTCTGTTGAGTAGTGTGTATATGATTTATGCTCACTTAAAAAACTATATTAAAGATACCAAGATTGGGAAAACAGTATTCTTGGGATTCCCTCCTCCTAGTAACATTCAAACACATCCCTCCAATTTTTTATATTTTAATTATTTGGCCCTTCACATTGCTAGTTGAGTTCATCGCTTTATTGTAAATAAATCATTATAAAAAGATACGAAGCTTCAGTCAGCTTTTAAATACCAGTAGTGAAGCAACACTACTTTAGTAATTTTCTCTAAATTGCATTAGTTCAGAACAGCTTTATGTCTCAAGTGGTTATAATCAACTATTATTTTTGGAAGAAGAGAAAACTTATTAACCTTTAAGGAAAGTAATGTATTATATTTATGAGTGGGAATCAGTCGGCAGTAGTCAAATTAGTATCACTGTTCTGCTTAAAGAGAAAAAAAATACTCTGGGAACCTCTGAGGCATGAATTTTGAGCTCATATATCTAAGATTAAGCAACTACAAAAAGGATAAAACTTATAAATTAGTGTGTAAACTTGCTGTGGCTATTTAACATGAAGATAAGTAATATTATTTAAACATCAATGCGTCCCCCCCCCCCCCTGGGGAGTTGGCTTTTTAGAAGCTTGGGGGATTAAAAAGGAGCATTCTTGCTTAATGGCCTAGAATATTGTTTTGAGTAATTGATTTTAGTCTGTTGTATAAATCTAGCCATTTTAA
This sequence comes from Notechis scutatus, assembly GCF_049901735.1. NCBI lineage: Eukaryota > Metazoa > Chordata > Lepidosauria > Squamata > Elapidae > Notechis > Notechis scutatus. The sequence goes on along the minus strand of NC_142009.1, from coordinate 250,268,972 downwards.
CGTATTCAATAAGCGCTGGTTTACAATACTCTAAACCTAGCCAACAACATTATGGTTAATCTATTTATACAGATAATACAAATCACTAGACATAAACCAGCAAAACACTTTCCCAGGTCCAAATGATAGGACAGTGTTTTTTAATATAGTTTGCTTAATATGAAGGAGCAGACTTCCACAGTAGCCATGCAGTCTTGGAAACAAACATGACTTCTTAATGAGTTGCAATAGTATTGAGTTTACCATTCCATTTATTTTGAACTAAAGGTAATGGATCCAAGACCATAACTTTAATTTAAATAGGAATATTTTAGTGAATGAAACAAGAAAATAATCTTTGAAATGAGCTGTTATCATCCATGCTGTGCCAAGAGTCCAGGATGGGTTAGACTCCTCCCTGTGATGTCATAGAGGTGAGTCTGCCTCTATATAAAAGCCAGCCCCTAGCTGGATCCCCAGCTTTGACTCAGCTCCTTTTGTCGATTGAGTTTGTGTCTTTGGAAGCAGTCAGAGAGTTCTTAGTACCAGCAGCTAGGGACCAAAAGAAGATCAGTCTTCTTGCACAGCTCCCAGAGATCAGAGGAGCTGTGCCTCCAGGAGAGCGGGGTCCCGCTCTCCTGCAGCGCCGAGGATTTGATGCTGCCCATGAGCTCCAGGGAGGCTGTAAGTATGGGGAGCGTCTGGCAAGCTTCCTTTGCAGCTCTCCACAGCAAAATCGCCGAGATCAGAGCGGCTGATTAAGCGACTCCCAGCTGGGCTAGTTTATTGCGGCCGTTTTTTCACTGGATTTTGTTGCCCAGGGCTCATTTTTTTGGCCTAAAGAGCTTGGGGCCAGTCTCTTTAAGACCTACGCATGTGCGAGCGGCCATTTTATGAGTCATTGGCCATAACACATGTGGTGGGTGGCCATTTTTAATTGGCCCAACCACAGGAGCACCAACTCAGCATTAAGCTGAGGGCCTTCCAATAGACAGCACATATACAAGGGTTGCTTCCAGCACCTCTTGTGCTTTGCCTATTTCCACCATGGAAGAAGACAGGGCCCAGGCAGAACTTTTGGGTCTAGAAGACCATAGCCCTCAGGCCTCCAAGAGAAAGAGAAGGAGGCAACAAACTCAATCTGTGCAGAGAGGGGCTGCTGCCAAATCAGGGCCAAGGTCCTGGCGCCCAAGAAAATCTCCAAGGCCAAACTCAGGGCCTAAAAGATGAGGCATGCTGCCTTGGAGAGGCAGTTTGACAAGACCCTGGAGCAAATGAGAGGGCAATTGCAACAAGCTTCCCATTCTGGGGAATTACAGGTTTGCCCAGAGGGTATCTTGAGGGGGGGGGAAGTAGCTCCCTCTACCAGCCACCTCCAATATTGGCCCCCAAGACTTAAGTAGATCTGGGCCCAATTTTAAACAGGCTCCTTGGAGTCTCCCTCAGGGTCAGATCATCCAGAGTGGCTTGTGGCCTAGGCCTGAAGTTACCTTTACCGCCACTGCTGCAGGCCTTCGCCCAGCTGACCCGCTCACAGGCAGCAGACTCAATGAGATTCGAGAAGTTGTCTCTAGCCATCAGGCAAGGCCTAGCAGAAGGGTTTAAACAGCTGCTTCATGCTTTGGGGGGGGGGGGACAGGCCCTATTCCCTGCCTACTCACAGATGATTCCACCACAGCAAAGGGGGTACCTTAGACATCAGGAGTATAGCGGTCCTTCTCCTGGAAGCCGTTCGGATCATCCAGTGTGTGGGAGGTGCTTCAGTCTGCGTCGTTGTAGGCTGAGCTTAATTACTGAGGATTGCTCCGCCCTTCACCACGTGGCTGCCTTGCAATCCCCAGTTTACGCTCAGCCTTCGTCAGATTAGGCTGTGTATCTCCCACTCTTTGGCCGATTCAAGCATACTCCTTATTATTTTCAGGTTTGCCTTTTATTCCTGGTTCTCCCTTAGCCTCTGCGCAATTGGGGTGGCTGTAGCAGGGGAGCGCGTTTCTTCGCCCCCAGGGGGTAGAGAGCGGGCGGTTTCGCGCTCCGGCGCCAATCCTCCCCCTGCAATTCGGCCCTTGCCTGCCGCCTGTTTCGCGCCGCTCTCATAGCGGCTCTATCGATCGCGCTGATAAGCGCAGCTGGTGTTCCCCCCACCAAACGCCGATCGCCCCAGCAAGGGGCGAAAATTACTTGGCTGCCTCGCTCGGCTCCTAGGTGTGCCAGAGAGGCTTATGTAGCGCTCTGAGCGGCCCGGGATTAAAGAGTAGGTGGCGGCCGCCATTTTGGGCGCCGCCGCGTGTATAACGGGCGTCATTCTAATAGGCCTCGTTGGGCTGCGAAGGGGCTAGCTCCTGTTGTAGGCCTGCCAGCCTATGAGAGCTACTGCAGATTCAATTTAATTGGCTATCTTGTTGGCTTTCCGCAGCAGGCTCAGAGCAGAAAATCGCAGCCTATCCCTCCCGGTTTGTGCCTGGGAGCTCCAGCTGCCAGAGGCCTCACTCCAGCCTCAGGCGTTTATTTGGCCAATTGGAGATTTTTAGCATTATATCTGAGGTCACTCCCTCCTGGGAGCACTGAACAGATCCCTGTTCATTTCTTGTATATGAAAAATATAATAATAATAATAATAATAATAATAATAATAATAATAATAATAATAATAATAATAATAATAATAATAATAATAATAATAATAATAATAATAATAATAATAATAATGAAATATTATATAGAGATATACATATATATCTATTGGTACATGGCAATAACGCATTACCAACACTGATTGAATTACATATACAGTGCTTATAAGCAGGTATATATATTTATATTGATAATTATAACAATAATAATATTGTAGAACTTACATATCTAAATTCCAAAAGGGGGTGCGGGCCAGCTGAAAGGACACCCAGCCTTTGTTGTAGGCCGAACCCTTGGCGAGCCAACCGCCTTAAATTGGAGCTATAGTCCTTTCTTCTATAATGGCAGATGACAATTCCACTAGAGGCCCTTCGTTGAAGGCCAGATCTCAGTCCTACCACCTGCGCAGACAGGCTAAGGAAGCCTCTAAGGAAACTTCCAAGGCTTCTCAGAGAGACACCCTAAGGCGCCATAGGGCACTGGAGAAAGAATTTGACAGGTGATCTAGAGAGGCACAACCAGTGCCCCCAGCCCCCTTCCTTCTACCTCCAGGCACACCCCCTCCTCCAGATTCCTCTTCCCTCTCCAGGCGCAGCTTACAGGGACTCCAGGTGCCCGAACCAATGACCAGACGAATGCTCGAAGCCACTTTCACGCCCACGGCCGCTGGCCTGCGCCAGGAGGAGGCCGCCTATGTCGAGATTCCTGCGCACATGCAAGCATGGATGGAACAGGCTATCCGCCAGGGGATAGCAGAGGGCCTTTAACAGATGTCCAGGTCCGGTCCCCACTCGATGGCGCCCGAACACGACTCGCGATCAGTCAGGTCCTTACCTAGATTGGACCCCACTCATGGTCAGGTACCTTTACAGGGGGACAGCCCCCTCCCAGAAGGGGAAATGGAGAAGGCTATAGAGGACTTGGTTCGGTTCGGGAAGGAGGAAGATCTTGAATGGGGGTCCATACACCAAGGGGTATGGATAGACCCGATGGAAGGGGACATGTCCGAGGACGAGGGCCTCACTCCCGATCAACCCACCTTGTGGGTTTGTTCAAGCCATGTTTAAATCCCGGATATTTAAGGCCAAGAGCATTTCTGGCCTATCTGTTCAGTCCTCCTCACTCTCCCCCCTCCGGCAGAGGGACAAGAGGACGCCGTTTTTAGGCAACCCGTGGTGGAGGCGGAAGTTATTCCGGTCCCACCCATATTTCACGACCTAGTCTCAGACCAGTGGACTCTATAAGGGCTCCCCCTGCCCCACCCAGTCAGGACAAGAGGTTCTTAACCTCGATTCGAGCTTCTGCAACTTGCTTAACACCCCCGAGGTAGTCGAACCCATCGTTGGCTTAGTATCCTCGTCCTCCCCCAGTGACCCCTTGGAGGCTCTAAAACCCGAGGACAAGAGGTCCGAACTGCCGTTGAGTAGGGCTCATCAGGCTGACACCTGGGCTATCAGATCGGCCATGACCGCTTCCTTTTTCACCAGGCCCTCGATCCGGTGGCTCTGCCAACTGAAACAGCATGTTCCCCCCTCTAACACTAGGGCACATCAGCACATCGCAAGTTAACGGCCGCAGCAGAATTCTCGGCCGACGCCACCTACCATGCGGTTAAGTTCCCCGCCCGAGCAATAACCTCTCACGTTACAGCTCGCCGCCTGCTCCAGCTCAAGCACGGGCAGGCGGACATAAAACTCAACGTTAAGCTGGCCACTGTCCCCATTAAGGGGGACAGACTATTTGGCACCGCCCTTGGGCCATTGCTATCCAAAACCCGAAACAAGAAAAATTTCTTCCCCTCATTTTTTTCGGAGGTCAGAGTCAAGAACCCCTCAAGCCTTTTGGAGAGGTTCCTCCCGACCCTCCTACCAGTCCCCTTTCCAGCCCAGGTATCTGAGACCCCCCTCCTTCCGGCCACTTCAGCCCCTGGATCAAGCCGATCCAGATGACAGGAACAGGAGGGGCGGCAGCTACAGACGGCCCTTCAGGGGTCCCGGAGGGAAGCCTTCCAGTGCACCAGATAGGCCCTGTTCCTCCCTTCCCATCGGCGGACGCCTCAGGCATTTCGCTGACCTATGGGACCCCTCCACTTCTGATACCTGGGCCCGTGACACCATCAGACTTGGTCTCGCGCTTGAATTCCAGCGCGTCCCCCCCCTGACTTCCTTATGGCATCCCCCCCTTCGAGGGATCCCACCAAACGCAACTTAATGGATTCAGCCATTCAGCATCTCCTCAACGTACAGGCCATTCAACCCGTCCCAACATCCCAGCGGGGGAAGTGGTTTTACCCCCACCTCTTCGTGATCCCCAATCCTCAGGGGGATGGAGGGCTATTCTAGACCTGAAACGCCTGAACCGTTACCTGATCTACCGCAGGTTCAAGATGCACCCTACAGTCCATTCTACGGGGCATCAGGCAGGGGGACCGGCTAGCCTCTATAGATCTTTCAGAGGCGTATCTTCACATCCCAATCCGGCCCTCCCATTCCAAATTCCTCAGATTCTGCTACAACCACTGCCTCTTACAATATGTGGCTCTCCCCTTGGGTTGGCCTCTGCCCCGAGGACCTTCACTAGGGTCCTCGCGGCTCTGGCGGTCCACCTCGGGAACCTCCCGGTTCGTCTCCATTGTTACCTGGATGACATTCTCATCCTGTTCCACTCCAGACTCCAAGCAGAGAAGGATGTCAGAGCTACCCTCTCTGCCCTCCAAGACCATGGGTTCCTGGTAAACTGGCAAAAGAGCCGACTGTTCCATCTACACGGATCACCCACTTGGGGTCCGTCATTGACTCAGTTCGAGGAAAGGTTTCCCTTCCTCGGAAACATTCCTTAACATTCAGGAAACCGTCAAACACATCAGACGTTCAGGAAGGGTGACACTTTTGGAATTGTCTAAGATACTAGGTAAAATGGTCTCATGTATTTCCTTTGTTCCCTGGGCCCGGTTACACACTAGGTCCCTACAGTGGTTCCTGCTCCCGTTCCAACGGTCCGGCAAGAGTAATTCAAAGACCACGGTCAAGGTGCCTCCAAAGGTCCTCAAGTCTCTCCTCTGGTGGACCAGTCCCGCCATCTACAAGGGACATGGCTTCAAGGAGCCCCAGCACCTCACCCTCACCACAGATGCCAGCCTGTCCAGAGGGGGCGCTCACATCCACTCGCTCTCGCAACAGGGCAGATGGTCTCAGGTAGGACGGGCATGCAGTATAAACTGGTTGGAACGCCACGCCATCCACCTGGCCCTGCGCAACTCCTCCCTCAGGAACGCGGGCGGCATGTCCTCATACTCACGGCCATCATCACCGCCAAGGCCCTTGTCAACTGACAAGGGGGCACCCAGTCCATCCGTTTGATGAGAGAGGCCGAGCGCCTCTTCCGTTGGGCGGAGCGCAATCTCCTCTCTCTCAAAGTCGAGCACATCTCAGGGGTCTTAAACACCCTAGCTGACTGGTCGAGCAGGACCATGGTGGACCAGGCCAAATGGCGCCTCCACCCATCACTGGTCAGGGAAGCGACCAAGCCTTTCGGTCTCCCGTTAGCGGGCCTCTTCGCATCCCCCCTCAACACACAACTCCCCAGGTTCTTGCTCGAGGTACCTCTCCCACGGGGCTGAGAACTACAACGCCCTCTGTTGCCCCTGGCCCTCAGGGTTTCTATATGCATTCCTCCCTTAGCCCTGGTCCCCAGAGTTATCCAGTAGCTCATCTCCGAGAAAGCAGAACTGATTCTGGTGGCTCCCTACTGGCCCAGGCGCCCATGGTTCGCGGACCTCCGCAACCTATCGGTGGCCCCTCCCTGGAAAATCCCTCCAATCAGGATATCCCTTTCTCAGGGTCCCCTCCAGCACCCGGATCCTCAGTGGCTCCTGTTAGCAGTTTGGAGGTTGAGCGGGAGCGTCTAAGAAAGGAGCAGTTTCTGACCACGTTATTGATACTATTCTAGCCGCCAGGCGGCCCTCCACAACCCGGATATACAATGCCACTTGGAATAGTTCTTGCAAGTGGTGCCAGGGTTTCCAGGTCAACCCGCTTTCACCCTCCATTGCTCAAGTGTTGACATTCCTCCAAGAGGGTCTGAGGAAAGGTCTTCTCCGAACTCCCTGAGGCATCGGGTCGCAGCCCTTTCAACCGTCATTGTGTTGACAATCTGGGGTCCCTTTCCCTCCACCCTCGCATTAGGGCATTCCTCAGGGGAGCCACTAACGTTGTCCCCCAACGGTTCACAGATACCCTACCTGGGACCTCAATAAGGTCCTGGTGGCCCTTATTAAACACCCCTTGAGCCTCTCAGGGAATCCTCTCTCCAGTTCCTAACATACATAGTCGCGTTCCTGGTGGCCATTACCTCGGCTCGCCGAATATCAGAGAAAGCAGCCTTGTCGGTGAGGAAGGACCTTTGCATCTTCCATGCCGACCGGGTAGTTCTCCGGCCGGACCTTACCTTCTTGCCCGAGGTCAACTCAGCCTTCCACAGGGCACAGAAACTTACACTTCCGAACTTCTGCCCCAATCCCTCGCGGGAAAGGGAGAAGCTCTGGTACACTCCGGACGTAAGACCGGCCTTCCACATTTACATTAAACGTACCCAACCCTCCAGGAGATCCGAATCCCTATTCCTCTCCTTTCAGCCCACATCATTAGGCCACAAAGTGTCCCCGTCAACCATCGGCCGCTGGATTGGAGCTCCTATTTCCAAGGCGTACTTGTCCCAGGCCCTGCCGGTTCCCAGCGGAATAACGGCACACTCCACCAGAAGTGCTGCTACCTCTGCAGCTGGGGCCACCCAGGCTCCAATTGCTGATGTTGGTCGGACGGCCACTTGGGCCTTCCCATCTCCCTTCATTAGACACTATAAGATCGACATATTTGCCTCGGCGGAGGCTTCAGTTGGTAGACGAGTCCTCCAGCGAGTCCTCGAGGAACCACAGGGATCACAGAACCAGACGGAGTCCCCGTAGGACAGCCAAGCTTTGGTATGTCCCACACACTGGATGATCCGAACGGCTTCCAGGAGAATGGGCGTTGGTTCTTACCTGACACGCCATTTCTCTGGGAGCCGTGAGGATCATCCAGCCCCACCCTTATTAGTTTTCCGTCTGGTGGGGTCTTGTTTCGGCCAATGAACCCTTTAGCATAGTAAGAGGAGAGCAGGATTTTTTTTATTCACTCTCGACTTCGCGTAAACTGGGGATTGCAAGGCAGCCACGTGGTGAAGGGCGGAGCAATCCTCAGTAATTAAGCTCAGCCTACAACGACGCAGACTGAAGCACCTCCCACACACTGGATGATCCTCACGGCTCCCAGAGAAATGGCGTGTCAGGTAAGAACCAACGCCCATTCTACCCACTAAGAGTGGAGAGATTATGAAGAGAGGGATTATACCAACCCTTCTGTCACTCCTCAGGGTCTGAGCAAGAGGAAGGAGAGATCAGGGACCCAAATTTATCAGATGAGGAGGAACTTTGGCCTGAACACCCCCCACCCCTCAGCTGTGGTCTTTAAGCCTGCCTTATTTAAACCTCTCCTTCACAAGGCACTGGTCACCGCCCAGTGGACCCCTGAGGAAGTGGCACCTGAACCACAAGGGGATTCATCTGGCCACGGGACTCCCTCTTCTCCAAGCCAGTCGTCCATACAGAGGTTCTTCCCTCTCTGTTGTTTCTCGACCTGGTTAAAGAGCAGTGTGCCTCTCCTGCTGCAGGGCCTCATCCCTTGTTTAATGATAGGCGATTCTACAATGCGGCCCCTCCTTGACAAGCGCTCTTGTAGTGCCTTCTGTTGATGCTCCAGTCATAGCCTAGTTCTTCTTGTCGGGCACCCCTACAGAACCAGAGGACGTGCTCAAGGCCAAGACAAACGATCTAAGCAGATGCTCAAGCGCAACCACCAGGCTTCAACTTGGGCTGTCCGGGCCTCGACTACAGCATCGTTCTTCACAAGGGTTTCGCTCTGCTGGCTGCATCAACTGCAAGATCTGCTACTACCTACAGATTTCAGATCGCACCAGGATCTGAACAAGATTATTGCAGCAGCAGAATTGACGGCAGATGCCACCCTCAACTCGGCCAAGTTCACCTCCAGGGCCATGGCCTCGGTGGCAGTGAGATGGCTCCTTTGACTGTGAAATTGGCAGTTTGACTCTCACCGAAAGTGAAAGCTGGCTTAGGCTCCCTGTGCAGGTGAAAAGCTCTTTGGCGATGCCCTAGAACCCTATTTCGTCAAAACCAGGGACAAGAGGAAGATTCTTCGATGGGAAAGAGAGCAGACTACTGCCCAGCTCCGTACTTCCATCCATCTTTTTTCGGGCTGAGCCTACTTCTTGTTTTTCCTGACCCCAGAGGGCATACCCCCCTCGCCAAGAGCAATGTCCGGAGGCATCTGGCAGACAACAACAGAATATGGGTAAATGGTCCTTTCGTGGAGAAGGTCGTTCATTCCGATGCTCCAAGTAATGCCCCGTTCTTCCCCCCTCGGAGGTCATTTGGCCTTCTTCACCTCCAGATGGGAGGAGTCAACTTTGGATGCCTGGGGATGCAATATGGTGAAGTCGGGTTGCAGCTGGAGTTCCTCTTGCCACCCCCAAATTTTTTTTGTGAACTGTCCTGTTTCTCGGGATAGTTTGAAATGGGCCCTTATGGAATCGGCCATCCAACACCTGGTGGACATAAGGGCCATTCAACTGGTTCCAGTGGATCAATGAGGGCTTGGCCTTTATTCTTGGCTCTTCGTGGTCCCAAAGCATCGGGGGGGATGGAGGGCCATTCTCGACCTCAAGTTTTTGAACAAGTTTATCCCATACAAGCGGTTTAAAATGCAGACCCTGCACTCGATCCTAGAGAGCATTTGGGAGGGCGACCTCCTCTCCTCCATTGACCTCACAGAGGCTTACATCCATATCATCATCTGGCCCCATCACCGCCCGTTTCTTCATTTCTGTTATCAGAACGTCTACTTCCAGTACTGAGCCCTTCCTTTTGAGCTCTTGTCAGCTCCAAGGATCTTCACCAAGGTTCTGGCGGCATTGGTATCTTCACTTCAGGCTGTTCCAGTGAGAATCCAATGTTATCTGGACGACATCTTGATCCAATCAACGTCCTTCACTCCACATATCGAGACCTCCTAACTACACTACAGTGCCTATAAGACCACGGGTTTTCTATCCAAGAAAAGCCATCTCTCTCCCACGACCCAGTTACTCCACCTGGGCATGGTCATCAATAGGTCCCTGTGCCAAGTCTTTTTGTCTCCAGATCGTGGGGAAAGCCTCAACAAGACCGTCCGTCAGATTCAACATCAACACATTGTCCCCTTGTCTCTGCTGTCCAAACTACTGGGGAAAATGATCTCCTGCATTGGCATCGTCCTATGGGCATGACTCCATTCTCGATCTCTTCAATGGTACCTGCAGGAACCAGCCACCTCTTCCAGGGTCCCGGGTTCCACCACAGATCCTTCGCTCTTTCAAGTGGTGGCAATCTCCGGCCATTAGGAGGGGCCATCCGTTCAAGGAACCGGAGAGAATTTTGCTCACCACAGATGCCAGACTCCAGGGTTGGGGAACCCATCTAGTCAGCAATATAGCCCAAGGAAGTTGGTCTTGGGTGGACAGGACCTGCCCCATAAATTGGCTGGAGCTCAGAGCCATCTTTCTGGCACTGAAACATTTCAGGACCTTGGTGACAGGGTCACACATGTTGATGATGACGGACAATGTGGCTGCAAAGGCACACGTCAACCAACAAGGGGGGACAAGGTCCAGGGCCCTGATGAGGGAAGCCAAACATCTGGGACGGTAGGCGGAGAGGCACCTGTTCTCCATCAGAGTGGACCGCATCTCTGGGGTTGACAACTCCCAAGCCTACTGGCTGAGTTGGAGCAAGATTGACCATGCAGAGTGGAGCCTCCACCCTTCCCTATTCAGGGATCTTTCTCTCTTCTTTGGGGTTCCAGCAGTAGATCTTTTTGCCATTCCCAAAACACTCAGGTAAACAGGTTTTTCACCAGATTTCCTTTTCAGGGAGCGGAGGGGACCAACGTGTTTTGGAGCAGATGGCCCCTAGGTTTCCTCTACACCTTTCCCCCTCTTCCCATCATTCCAGCAGTCATTCGGAAGATGTTGGAGGAACAGGTGGAGCTAATTCTCCTGGCCTCTTATTGGCCTAGGAGACCCTGGTTTGTGGATCTGGTGAACTTGTCTGTAGTCACACTGTGGAGGATCCCAGCCAACAGAATCTCCCTGCATCAGGGAGCCCCACTCCATCCGGACCCTCAGTGGTTCAGATTGACCATGTGGCACTTGAGCGGCAACATCTCAGGAAGGCCAACCTTCCTGATAAGGTTATCCACACTATCCAGGCTTCTCATAAACCCTCTACAACATGCATCTATGATGCCACCTGGAAAGTGTTCTGTACCTGTTGCTTGAGGGATAACCTTAATCCCACCTCAGCTTCTGTAGCAGAGGTGTTGCTCTTCCTTTAAGATGGGCTAGAAAAGGGGCTTGCACCTAATACCCTGCGCCGCCAGGAAGCAGCCCTTTTATCAGTTTTGTCCTGGGTTACATATCCTTGCCTGTCTTATCATCCATCAGTCCGTAGGCTTTTAAAAGGGGCTTTGAACCTCCATTCCCATGTGGTCTACAGGTACCCCTTGTGGGACCTCCCGAAGGCGCTTCAGGCTCTGATGGAGCCTCCATTTGAACCCCTCAGGTCGGTGTTACTTCAATTCTTGACCCTTAAGGTGGTTTTTATCATGGCAATTACTTCAGCCAGGAGGGTGTCTGAACTGGCGGCCCTCTCAGTCAGACAGGATCTCTGTACCTTTCATGAGAACAGGGTTGTTCTTCATTTAGATCCCTCATTTATCCCAAAAATTAATACCTGGTTCCATCGGTCAAAGGACATTGTGTTGCCAGATTTCTGCCCCCAGCCACGCCACGAGTTGGAGTGCAATTGGCACATGTTAGATGTCAGGAGAGCATTTCAAATATACATGCAGCATTTAGAAAAACTGAAGTTATGTTTGTGTCCTTTTCTCCGTCTTCCTTGGGGAACAAGGCCTCTTCCCCCACTTTGAGTAGATGGATTAAGGGGTGTATTTCCAATGCCTCCAAGACTTTGGCTCTCTCAGTGCTCAAAAACTTGACGGCTCACTCCACCAGAAGCGCCGTGACTTCTGCTGCCTGGGCTACTCAGGTGTCTCTTGAAGAAATTTGCAGAGTGGCTGGCTACATGGGCATCTCCGTCGCCCTTCATCAGACACTATCGACTGGACTCTTGCCTCTGCTAATGCAGCTTTCGGCAGATAGGTGCTCCAGAGGGTGGCCCCACAATTGGAGTAAGCAGACCGGACGATGGCCCTCCTGTGGACATGTAGGCTTTGGTATGTCCCATCCTGGACTCTCGATGCAACGTGGATGAGAATGGGCATTGGTATAATTGTCCTTTCTATCTATGCTGCAAGAGAGTCCATCCACACCCTTATTGCATCCGGTTCTGGTAAGGTATGATTGTTCTGTTTTTTAGCTTCCAGAGAAACACACTAAAGTCTGTCAAGTATCTTTGCCAAAGTTGGGAATCCAGCTAGGGGCTGACTTTTTATGTAGAGGCAGATTCAGCTCTATGACATCACAGGGAGGAGTCTAACCCATCCTGGACTCTCTTGCAGTGTAGATAGAAAGGACGTTCTCAGATAATTATGCAAACACCCATTTCTCCACATTATCATCACCATTCAATTTTTTGCTAAGAATGGACAAATTTCTTATAAGTTGTCATGAAAGAACTCCATCCTCTGTCTCTTCATTCAGGTCTTGACAGTCCTCTCCATCTTTTCCTTTGAGACAGAGATGTCCACAAAGGTATTCCTTCAGGTTGGGGAAAAAGTAAAAGTACATGGCACCAAGTCTGGATTGCATGGCAGATGAAATAAGATGGCGTGATCCACATTCACAATTGTATTTTTGGTGGTTTATGAGGTGTGAATCTAGCATTCTCATGTTGCAGTCAACAATTCATTCTTGTGCTTCTGTATTCTGCTTAATTCTTTCAATGTGGCATAGGTGCAAAACATATCAGGACATGGTTGAACAAGTAAAGTGTAGAGTTCTTTTGTGACGACTTTAAGACACTTATTCATTTTTGATAGAATATGCATAGATAGCAAATGGTGGTGATCATATAGAGAAGTACATATAAGGAATGGGGGATGCTCATTTCAAGGATTATTTTCCTGTTTCATTTATTAAACTATTCCTATTTAAACTAAAGTTATTGAGGTAGATACATTACTTTTCATTTAACCCCCACACTTGTTCACTATAACATGTAGGAACTTCTGTCTTCATTTGAGAATTTAACTAAAACTTATAAATTGGCAGTCTAAAGTTAACAATGCAAAAGTTAAAACGATTTTAAATCAGTATTTAGCAGCTAGAGAGTAAGCAAGGAGAATTTCCAAGATACAGTTTATAGGCTGAGATTTCTAAAGATCACAACTATATTTACATTCTATAACCGTGTTTGGTATATTTAGATTGTTGTCTACATTTTCTAATTTTCTTGTGATAGTTCAGATTATCAGTTGTGATTTATTTAAGCAGAAAATGCCTGATATCCAGCTCCATTTATCTCTAGTTGAGCCAGGCCAGGTACTCCTGGTTAATTGTTAATATGACTGCATCACTTGCCCTTATAGACTGAGAAGCGAAGCAGTGATCTTAAGGTGGTCATCAGTTTCATGTTTGAACCACATTTGGCTATGATTGGTTAGGAAAATAGCTTAATATGTTGAACAGGCATTAGGTGGAGGATATGGAATTATGAGTAAATACTTTATATGTCCATTTATAGTCATAGCAATAGTAAGATGATCACTACTCTGAGCTATGTATGCTGCATGAGCTATTCTACTTCTCATAAGCTAATATTCTATTTTCAGCCATGATGGTAAAAGCTTAATATGATAACATAAATTTCAACTTTTGTATATGAGGTGGTTGTACCAGGCTGTCTTTTGCCTATAGTAGTAACATTTTTTGAGGAACAGTTCTTGCTTTGTAGTTGAATATGGTTTCTATATTGTTGTGCTAGTATTAGAAATCGATATTCCATATTCAGAAATTTAATTTAGGTTTGATTCAAGTCAATGTGGGGCATTAAAGAAATAACTCAGAAATTTAATTAATTGACTCTCCCATTCCTCCATCAATTTCAACAGAGCTTGAAGCCTTATGGCAATGTTTCTCAGTCTTGGGAACCTTAAGTTGTGTGGACATGCTGGCTAGGGAATTCTGGGAGTTGAAGTCCACACAACCTAAAGTTTTTAAGGTTGAGAAATGCTGCTTTAAGATCATTTTAATTCCATTTGAGAACTTTTGGCAAACTACATTGGATTTGTTATTACTCATGAGATCAGAAGATAGGTATATAATTTATATTAACCATTTTTACAAATAATTTGTTGTTATTCCTTCAGATCTCTTTTTTCTCTTTGGCAAAATTCATTTTCTTAAAATGTCATATGAGTAGGTGGGTAGTCTGTTCACCATAATGAATTGTCTCCTGTTTATTATTATTTTTTAAATTCTTTAACCTACTTGCTTATTGTTAACAAAGCAGTTCTTTTTTTTATTAATTCAAAAGCACGTCCACTCAATTAACAAAGTAAAAACAAAGAAAATGATATATCAGTTAGATTGCTGGATTCCCTATCACAGATTCACAAACTGTGAACAATGAATTTATTCAAGCATTGTGACTGTTTTCAGAATAAATATTGATAATAAAAATATTGAAATAATAATGATTATTTATTACATTTGTATACCACCTGACTCCCAGTTATTTTAGGCAGCTCACAGTAATTGAAGAAATTACAGTAAATCAAATTAATTTTTAAAAAAGATGGATAGTGCAAAAGAAGATGGAATGAAGCAAGGGTTCTCAATCTTCATTGCTAAAGGCTTGGGTGAAGAACCATGACTTCGTTGCTCTTCTGAACAACAGCAGAGCCAGGACATGCGAGGACCTCATTCTGGGAGGCAGGCACTTCTATATAGATGTGATGTCCTGAAATATGGTATTGTAATCACAGGAACCCAACCTTGCAAGATCAGAGTGGTAGTATGGGAGACACGTGGTTCCTCAAGTCGCCAGGCCCTAGGCCATGTAGGATTTTATAGGTGACAACCAGGCCTTTGAATTTTATTCAGAAGCAAACTGGCTAATTTTGAAAGAAAATCCAGAGCTATTTGGAAAAGAATTTGATTGTAAAATCATTTCATTGTTATTTTTTGTGCGGGTAGTAGTTATTTAAAAGTGTAATCTTGTTCCGTCTTTTTCCCAGAAGTTTGAAACTGCAGAACTAGGAATAAATGCAAGTGTTTGTATCCATGCACAGTTGACTTTCAGATCTCTTAAACTTTTGCAATAAAACAGCAACTTAGCCTCATTTGTCTTCATTCTTCCCTTTCTCTGTATCTTTACAAAGCCTATCCTCTGAAAAGGCACTCTTTTTTTTTTTTTTTTGAAAATTTTATTGATTTTTGAAAACAAACATAAACAAATAAAACATAAAAGCATAAGACATCTTTTTTGAAAGCAGCTTGATCCCGGGTTACATCTCTTTATACAGACACAAATTCAAGTTCATGCTCATTTTTATATTCCATTCCATATCTTGTTACTATTCTACATTTTTGATATAGCTTCTCCCCTCTTTTAACTTTCTTAATTTTGTTTTATTTATTTCATCTCAATTCAAATCATTATATTTATATTCTTTGTCCTGTTTCAACTGTCTACTATCTTTTCTCATTAAACAAAATTTATCCTGTAATCACTGATTGGAGTATGACGCCTTTATATCTTTCCCCTAAAATTATAACACTTAATATAATACATAACTTCCGTTCGGATTATGCTTGGTACTTTCTAAAACTACACACTGTATTTTTATAAAAAGAAAAAATTATAAATGTATAATATAATTAGAACAACAATCCATACCAATTCAATTCTATCATTAATATTAATATTTAAATCTTAATATTTTACACATTAATTTTCAGATAAATATCATACTTCTATGGGAACACTTATAAACTTTCCATAGTTAATTCCCCCCCCCACTTCACTTATATTTTATAAAACATTGAGTAATTAAAATGTTCCCATTCCTTCCTAATTCAGTTCTCTCATTTATTTTATTTTATTTATTTTGTTCACAAAAATTTCACTAAATTACACTATTTTATCCCTCTTTTTAATCATATATTGTTTCCAATTTTCTAACATTATTTCTATTACAAATATAACAATACCATCTTATGTACCTTCACAGAATCCCCTTTTCAATTAGATTTTCACCCATTGTCTCTGAATAGGTCCTGTTTCTTTACATCTTGCTCCAAACCTTTGTAACTTATCTTCCTTTCCTTCTTCCCTTGAAAAGGCACTCTTGAGTAGCAGCATACACTTATGGAAAGGTAAAGCTTTCCCCCTTTCAACATGCTTTATAGTAATAGAACAAAATGTGTAACTTTCATAAGCATTGAAGTCACTTGGTATCTCTGTTTAACATACAAAATCTGCAATGTACCTAAGAGTCAGAAATAATAGGTTTCCGGTTTTGGACTTCCCCGAAAACGGACCGCTGACCGCGATTGTCCACGGCTTTGGTCCATGCTTCTTCATCTGAGAGCCCCAATTGGGTAGATCTGGGGCAGAAGCCACCTTCTAGGGGCGGCGGAGGAAGGGGAGACCATCAGCTGGGTAGAGGAGGGTCGCAAAACACTTCCCTGGCTTGGCAAAGTTCCCTCCTGAAGACGTCTGAAGCGGTGGTCTAAAATGGCCACCCTGAAGGGGAAGAGTAAACTGGAATAAGATTGTGCAGTAGAGAGAAAGGAGTGGACAGCAGTAGAAATGGACATTATAATCAAATGAAAGGAGAAAAAAAAAGGGTGTGAATTGTTTTTTGACAGCGGTGGGGCTTTGAACCGGAAAAGATAGAAGCTGGAAGAAAATAATTATTTAACTAATTTGGATTAATTGGATTTGATATTTTTTTTTGAAAACTGTGGTTTAAAAAGCCCCGAACAGAGGGGGAAAAAAGGGGGTGAAGATTTGTTATGATAAAGAGTGCCATCTAATGGTTAAAGTTAATTCGTTTTGTTACTAAAAGATTCTGCTTCTAAAAAATCTTAAGGCACATTGATACAATATAATAGGATCTTTGAAAAATTGAAACTTTGAAACAAAGAGAAAAGTAGAAAGATTCTGCCCTGGGATTAATTTTTGATTTTGGCTGGATTTGGATTTGGACTAGTTATGAACTCAAAATTTGAGAGGAATAAAACAAAAGCTGACTGTTGGAAACTAACCTCATAGACACTGTTTGGATTAAATTACTAGACAAAAATGTGTAAAATGGCGATATCTCTGGAATTAAAAATGAAACTCAGAAACATGAAAGAAACATTACAAGAACAAGATGAATCACTGGCTTATACTTTAAAATTCTTGGAAAATGAGATCTTAGAATATGAACAACAAAGACAAAAGATGGAAGATGAGGTGGAGCCGACTACAGAAGAGGCCATTTTTAACTATCATTGGGAACAAAGAACTCTGAAAAGAAAGAGGAGAAGAATGGGAAATAAAAATATGAGACATAAGAAGTTAAATAAAAAAGGGAATATCTGTAAAATTAAAAAAGGTAAACAGAAAGCAGAAAATTGAAGGGTGGAAGGAAGCTATAAATAAGGAGGGGGATAAAAACTGGAGTGGCAGAAAAAAGGGGGAAATGAAAGGGAAAAGATGGGATAAGAAGCAGGATTTGGAAACAAGGAAATATGGGAATTTTTAAAAAAATGAAAAGGAATTGTTTATTTAGAATGCATAAAGACAATGGCTAATTAATATTTTAAAAGGGGATTCTGCAAGGTAAGGAGAAGTTATGAATATTGAAATTGTAAATATTATGAATTTAAGAAGGGGAAAAAACATGCAGAATCTGATTTATATTTGCTATGTAGGTTTTTTTTAAATATGTTTATTGAAAGTTTCAAAAAATATATATTTTAAAAATATGAGAAACGTTCTCAGATTTTTGCAACGTTTTCATAGCAGTGCACATTTTTAAGTGTCAATTAAAGACATTTGTTACAAGTAAATGTATAACTTGTTTCCTAGATCCTTACTTTTTTTTGGTTATTATTACAATTATAATACAATATTTAATTAATTATATTACTTTACATATATACATAGCTATATATAAATTTATCCTTATTTTCATTTTCCCTTGTTTGTTTAATCGGTTTCACTAAACATTTTAACCTACTTTTTATACAGCCATTTGTACCATATATTCCAGGTTGTAAAAAACTCCCCCTCTTCCTTATTTTTTAATAACATGGTTAGTCTAACCATTTCTGCACATTGGTGGATTTTATTAGTTATTGCCAGGTCTGTGGGTGTCATTGTTGATTTCCAGTTTTGGGCAAACACTATCCTTGCTGCTGTAATGATATGTGATATCAGATGCTGGTGTTTTCTGCTTCATGTCGGTTCTGTCATTCCAAGTAAAAAAGTTTATGTAGTTTTAAAAGGGTTATTAATTTCAATTTTCTAGGTAATAAAGGTTAAATATCCATTGAGATTAAAAGGGGAGATAATTAGTGAATATGTAAAATTTAAAGTGGCACACTTAAAATTGGTAATTTAAGAGGAAAATTAATTTTATAGAATGATTGTATTAAATTAGATTTTATGAATGGATGTAATAATATGTGATGAAATATGCAAATATGACAGTTAAAAGTAATAAAGTTTAACAATTATGAAGATATGTGAAATATAAGTGAGTTAAAGAGGCAAACATTTGGAATAATACAATAAAGTAGAAAATGTATAAAAGTATTAGGATAAGAAGTTGAAGATAAAAATTGAATATGTAATTATGGTCATATTTTTATGTAAAGATGAACCTGTAATCGCACTGTTCATTAAAAAGAGACGTTTTTAAAATGTGGAAAGCTGAAATAAAACTTGTTTTAAAAAAAAGAAAAGAAATAATCCTCCCAGTTTACTATCCAAAATGTAAACTATAATCTTTGAAACATCCCTTTACTTCCAAAAAAAAAAAAAGCTTGCAGGATCATTCAATTCATACAATATGCTATTTACCTACCATTGTATCATTCATACAGATTGGTACAGACAAAGAAATATAAAGGTGTTGGGTTGAAACCTTTTTTGTATTGTGTTAGGAACAAATAGATACTCCTTTGTACTGCTATCTTTATATTAGAATGATGAATATCCTTTAAATTCTTACGTATATTCTCGTAAGAAACTAGTGGAAAAAGAATTTTGAAGGCCAAAGAGGATTCTCTTGATTTAGGAGGCCAATTCAAGAGTTTGGGTTGGATGATGCATGTTTAAGGCCATCTGTATAGAATCATAAGTTGGGAAGAATCAAAGAGTTTATTTATTACTGTGGTGATAAAGCCATGCAGTTTAATCGCTGATTAATTTCCATTATTGAATTACTCTGGAAAAACAAAGTTTCTTTTGTATACATTAGTCACAATGAAAGTTATTGGCAAAAACTTGCCAATAAATCTTCTCCACATTTGTGACATCGATTTACATAGGTTCTGCTCTTATAGTTATGACAGTTGTTTCGTAGTAGCTATTTGCTATTAGCACTGTGCTGTAACTTTTGAAAGTTACTTTTACTTAAAGTTAGCTGAGTGGTAAACATTCAAAATCTGTTTTGGTACACTGTATATTTTCTCTAAAAGCAGAGAAAATTTGTCCATTACTCATGTATAAACCATGTAGCAGCTTCAGTATTTAATGTACAAAATGGCATGGCTTTTTGATTAACTATTTTTAGAGACTTACAGATAAATATATGGGGAGAGGGGAAGCAACAGAGTATCTTAATATGTTCTCTCTTTTTCAGGTATGGCCTCACAAGTCTTGGTCTATCCATCATATATTTATCAAACTCAGCCAAGTGCCTTTTCTAATGTGAAGAAACTGAAAGTGGAGCCAAGTAGTTGTGTATATCATGAAAGAGCCTACCCGCAGCTCTATTTGAATGGTAACAATTTTGGAATCACTCAGCCTCCCAGTAGGGTTGGTGCTTTCTTGCAAGCTACAAATATATTTGACAGACCTCAAAGAGAGACTTTTTTGTTGCCGACCAGCACTGTTGGTTTAAAAACTATTGCAGGTGCTACAAAAATCTTAGCAGTGCAGGCACAGCGACCTCAAGTGGAAGCACCTTGGCCTGGGACACAGGAAAGTGAGTTGAACATCTTGGACCGTCCCCAGCAATGTGGATTGAAGCGTAAGAGTGAAGAGTTAGAAAACCAGAGTGGCGCAATGCAGATTGTTGATGAACTGCCTATATTGCCTGCTATGTTGCAAACAAACTTGGGAAACCCAGTGACAGTTATGACAACTACTGCAGCTTCAAAACCAAATGGTACCAGTGGTGATGGAGATTATCAGTTAGTGCAGCATGAGGTATTATGTTCTGCGAAAAGTACTTATGAGGTTCTTGATTTCCTTGGGCGAGGGACTTTTGGCCAAGTCGTAAAGTGCTGGAAAAGAGGGACAAATGAAATAGTGGCAATCAAAATCCTGAAGAATCACCCATCTTATGCACGTCAAGGACAAATAGAAGTGAGCATATTAGGAAGATTAAGTACAGAGAATGCTGACGAGTTTAATTTTGTGAAAGCCTATGAGTGCTTTCAACATCATAATCATACTTGCTTAGTTTTTGAGATGTTGGAACAGAATTTGTATGACTTTCTGAAACAAAACAAATTTAGCCCTCTTCAGCTAAGGGTAATTCGGCCTATTCTGCAACAGGTGGCCACTGCACTGAAAAAACTAAAAAGTCTTGGTTTAATACATGCTGACCTCAAACCAGAAAATATTATGTTGGTGGATCCAGCACGGCAGCCTTACCGAGTTAAGGTAATTGACTTTGGATCTGCTAGTCACGTATCAAAGACAGTCTGTTCAACATACTTGCAATCTCGCTATTACAGGTATGTACCAACTATCTTACACCTGAAAATTTTGAATTTTCTACATTGACTTACGTTAACTAAATTAGTTTGTTTTCCACAGTCCAAAATGCATAAAGTTTGATAAGAATACTTCTTGAAATAGCTTCTTGCAGTATTTGACTGATTAAGTAGAACTTTATTATTTTGTTATGCATACAGATCCTGAGAAGCACATAACTAGAATAATTATTAGAAATTATACTGGATAATTAAAGTACTATTAGCTTTTACTCTCTGAATATGTTTTTTCACTTCTAGCGTTGAGAGTATTGTCCACAAGGAAATCTGTAAAACTGAAAATGCTTTATATTTTTTTCACTGTCAGCTCCAGTCAGCTTAGATAATAGAGATGGCAGATCATGAAGTGATAGTTGGCAGCTAGCCTTGATGAGTCTGCTTATGCACCATGTAAAAACTTGACATTATATTGAATAAACAACATGAACACTGTGAAAAAGGCTATGTACAAGTGGAAACAATTAAGTCTGTATTCTGAGATTATCTGACTGGGGAAATGAAGCACTCTCAGAACTGATCAACACATTGTTTACAGATACCAGAATGGTTTCTAATTTGTTTTGAGATTTTGGGAAAGTTTCCAATATAGCCAGCAAAGGTATTTTGTTCTGGTATGTATCCCCTTTTTTTTTTTTCTTGGATAAATCATCCTTGTTTTGTTTGCCTGTATTCCACATTGTTCATTAAGCTAACAGGTGGGTATTCTATAACTTCTTCACCCCTTTTTATATAATTCCAAAGTTCCTTTGATTAAAAATCAATGACTTGGTTATCCACCATTTTCAAACAGGAAAAAAAATAAAACTGCAGTGTAAATTTTTACAAAGGAGGTCTAACTTCATTCGCCAACTATAATGCCTATACGTATGACATGGTCCTGCTCAGTTTGGTTCATCATGCCCTTATAACTTTCATCGCTCTAAGACAAAAAAAAGTCTATCCTGTAATCATCTATTCCTTCTGAGCTAAAGGAATCCTAATACAGAAAGCAGAAATTTATAATGATTTTTATTCCCGTACCCGTCCTCTTGTTATGATGCATTAATCAATGGGACTTAGTAGGAAAGCAGTAACTTCATCTGTAAATGGTACAAGTCATAGAGAAGTGTAGTCAGACAGAAATTAAAGATCAGGAATGAAACAAGCAAGAGAAAAAGTCTGATACAACTATAGCTCCAGCACTAATGTATCCTGCAGTTGAAGGTTTTTCTGTTCATAAGTGCAGGCTCTTTCGGCTTCAGCTGCTCATTAAATGGTTGGAAAGGCTGTACAATGATCCAAATTCCAAAGAGAAGAGGTAATTAAAAGATTGTATGGCTGTGTTGATTACACCTGTTGACATTCCCTTCAAAAATTCTCATTTAAGAAGGTACCAACAAGTGTGTATGTATATCAATACATGCTCGGAATTACTTTTTCTCCTTTGGAGTCTGGATCACTGTGCAGCTGATGATTAACTGCATAGAGAGGTTACTGTAAGTAAGGACCCATTACTATTGAGGAACCTCTTTTCAAACCCAAGCATCCTGATCTCTCAGCCTTCTAGTTCTGGATTTTCTTGGGAGAATGAGGAGAAAAAAAGTAAGCTGGATCAGTTAACTGTTGGGTTCTTACATTACTATATACCTTTAGATGCCAGTCATGGTGAACCCTTCTCCATAAGTCTGGTAACTTATCAATACTCTGCCTCTTTTACTAAGGGAATTTTGGGGGACCTGACATAGGATGGACTCTCAAATGTGTTTTTCTAAGGCTTGCAATAATTTCTGAGTGATTGGATAGAGAAAATAATGTAAGAAAAAAACATAAATAGTCCTTGTTTAGTGATCATTCACACGTAACGACGGTGATGAAAAAGTAACTTTACAACCAATCCTCACATTTATGACCTTTGCAGGTCTGTAAAGCAAAGGAAAGCTGAAGTAAAATCATAACCACAATCATGGTTTGACATAGCCACCAAGATACCCTTCACAAGTTTGATTGCTAAACTTGTAATGTAATGAATCACATTCTCATACTTCCCCTTTTTGAACACATTGCCTGTTTCATGTTTGCAGTATTTATCAGAATACTTTATTTGGCCAAAGGTGATTAGATTCCCAAGGAATTTGTCTCCTATGCAGAAGCTCTCAGTGTACATGTAAAGCAACAGAATCATCATCATCATCATCATCATCATCATCATCATCATCATAATACATGGAGTAAAATTAATAAGGATAAATGATAATGTGCAGCCATACTACATCTATGGTCATTGAGTGAAATCTTTACTGGTGGATTTACTGTATTGTGAGAGTGCATGTCTTTAACTGAGGAAAGGCTGTTGGCTTTCAGACAGTACTTCAGATAGTAACAAATAGCTTTGAAGAATTGTCATTTGTATCAATGGATATAATTTCTATGATTGCACTATACAAATGATCAATTGAAAAATGTAAATTACAGGGGAAAAAAGATAAATCCAGCCAATTTTTTATCATTAAGAGATCTATCATTTGATCAGGGGTTCTGGCATTATTAATTATTATTATCGTTCCATTGTTTCTAAAGTTTGTTGCCATCACACCTCCTTTATTGTATATATTATTGTATGTATAATCTTATTGTATGTTCCTCCCCTAACAATCCAAATGACAAATAAATACAAACAGTGAAAACAATAATATTGAAAAAGTGGATATCTTGTGACAACTAATTCTCATCCACACTACACAGAGAGTCCAGGGATAGGATACGACTCGTCCCTCTGACATAGAGCTGAGTCTGCCACTATATAAAAAGCCAGCCCCTACCTGGCTCCCCAGCTTTTGACTCAGCTTCTACTCTAAAGAGCTAGTGTCTCTGGATAGGAGAAAGAGCTAAAAGCAAAAAATCATTAGCAAAACAGTACAGAAGCAGTTTCAAAGCTTCAACACAGCTCCTGGGGCTCCAGTTGAGCTGTGCCACAAGGAGAGTGGGAATCCACTCTCCTGCAGCGTCAAGGCTTCGGTGTTGCCATTGAGGGAGCTGCGAACCCAGGGAATGCAAGCCTCCC
The DNA here is from genome assembly GCF_049901735.1 of Notechis scutatus. Lineage (NCBI taxonomy): Eukaryota > Metazoa > Chordata > Lepidosauria > Squamata > Elapidae > Notechis > Notechis scutatus. The sequence goes on along the minus strand of NC_142009.1, from coordinate 250,245,205 downwards.
ACGCAGTTCCCTCTGCATTACAAAAGACCACAGCTGATTTTTAGAGCTTCGTTTTGCCGCCTCTCAGCTGATAGAAGATAAGTGTTTGTTTGATCGCTTGGGGTTGCTAGAGAGCCTAGGGAGTGAGTGAAGCAACGAAGCTTCCTAGAGCCAGTGCACATGGCAGATGGCCATTTTGGGTGGTGGGCGGCCATTTTGTTGGAGGACCAAAAAGGGGCCTTACAGCTGAATTTGCTCACCTGGCCCACGCGACAGGCGGCACTCTCATAGGAGAAGCTCCCAGCACCCTTTGTGTCTGCCTTGTTGGTGAAAATGGAGAGAGAAATGGCCCAGTCGGACCTCAAAGGCCTAGAAGAAGCACAGGGTTCTCAGGCCCCAATGAGGAAGAGAAGAAGACAAAGAGGCCATTCAGCAAAACAAGAGGCTGCAGCAAAGATCAAGGCTAAGGCTATTTAGCCCCCAAGAAGACTTCTAAATCTGAACTCAGGGCTGAGAAATAAAGACATGCTGCTTTAGAAAAACAGTTTGCTAAGACCCTGGATCAGATGAGGAGTCGGATGCAGCAATCCTCCCAATCGGGAATTTCAGGTTTGCCCAGAGGTTATGGCCAGGGCGGGGGAGGCTGAATCTAGCTCTGCCCGCCACCTTCCCCAGAAAGGGAGGAAGAGGAGTTTCTGCCTCAAGACTTAAACAGGTCTGGGCCCAACTTCAGGCAGGCTACCTGGGGTCCAGGTTCTTCACACTCCCTAGATCAGATGATCCAAGGTGGCCTTAGGCCGAGGCCTGAAGCGATCTTTACTCCCACTGCTGCAGACCTGCTATCAGTGGACCCTCCCATAGGCAGTAGGCCGGACGATATCAGGGACATGGTTTCTGTAGCCATCAGACAGGGCCTAACTGAAGGATTCCAACAGCTGCTCAGTTCCTGGGGAGGAGGTCAGCCCCTGTTTTCTGCTTTCTCCCAAGGGTCCCCATCTCATAGCGGTTTCCAGGCAACGACAGTTCCGTTGTCCATCTACCTAATCTGATTGGGGCAAGTATAAGGAGAGGGATTACACAAATCCCTCAGAACACAGTCGCTCTTCCATGTCAAAGGAAGAGGAAGGTGAGATCAGGGATCCTAACTTATCAGAGGAAGAGGGGGTTAGGTCTGATCAACACCCATCAGCAGCGGTTTTTAAGCCTTCCCTGTTCAAACCACTCCTACACAGGGCCTTGGTCACAGCCCAATTAAGCCTGGAGGAGGTGGCTCCAGAACCTCAAGCAGCTTCTACTAGCCACGGGGACTCTCTCTTCTCAAAGCCAGTGGTCCATACAGAGGTTCTTCCATCCCCTCTGTTATTTCTGCATTTGGTCAAGGAACAATGTGCCTCCCCTGGGGCAGGGCCTCAGCCTTCTTCACACAACAGGCGTTTTTACAACGTGGGCCCTTCCTTGGCCAATGCTCTCCTGGTTCCAGCTATGGCTGCCCTAGTGGTTGCCTCATTTTCAACATCAGGCACCCCCACTGAGCCAGAGGATGTGCTCAAGACGGAGGGCAAGAGGTCAGAGCAAACTCTCAAGCGCACCCACCAGGCAATGCCCTGGGCAGTCCAGGCCTCCACAGCAATCTCGTTTTTTATGAGGGTATCTCTGCAATGACTGCGCCAACTGCAAGATTGGCTTCCTACCACCGATTTTAGGTCACATCAAGACCTAAATAAAACCATTGTGGCAGAATTCATGGCGGACGCTACACTGAATTCAGCCAAATTTGCATCAAGGGCCATGGCATCATCACTGGTGGCCAGGAGGCTCCTCTGGCTGCGAAATTGGCAGTCTGATTCCTGCTGAAAATGGAAGCTGGCCTCCGCTCCATGCACTGGCAAAAAACTGTTTGGTGATGCCCTGGAGCCATACTTGGTGGAAACCAGGGACAAGAGAAAAGTTCTCTCCTCGGCGGGAAAGAAGTCAGAGTATCATCCAGCACTGTACTACCAACCTTCTTCCTTCCGTCCTGAGTCTTCCGCTCATTTCTCTCGGGGCCAGAGAACGTTCCCTCATCATCAGGAGCAACGACCTGAGGCTGCAGGCAGGCAGCAACAGACCACCTGTAAATGGCCATTTTGAGAAGGAGGAGGTCATTAATTCTGATGCTCTAAGTGAATGCCCTTTCAGAGGTCATTTGGCCTTCTTCGCTTCCAGATGGGAGGAGTCGACATCGGACACCGGGTGCTCAGTATGGTGAGATCGTGTCTCTGGCTTGAGTTCCTCTCCCCACCCTCAAGTTTTTTTGTCTGCTGCCCAGTTTCTAGGGACAGCTCCAAACGTGCCCTCATGGAATCGGCCATTCAACACCTTGTGGACATAAGAGCTATACAATTGGTTCCAGTGGATCAACGAGGGCTAGGCTTCTACTCTCGCCTCTTTGTGATCTCAAAGGCCTCGGGAGGGTGGCGAACCATTCTCGACGTCGAGTTTTTGAACAGGTTCTTCCCATGCAGGCTTTTTTTAAAAAACAAATTTTATTCAGTTTTTCACATTTAAAACAAAAATCTCTTTTTTTTTCCGGGTCATCACCTTTACATGCAAATATGACAGCAATTATATATTCATATATGCATACTTAATTCTATTATTACCGTGTTTCTCATAAAATAAGGCCGGGTCTTTTTTTTTTTTTTTTAGCCCCGGAAAAACGGCTAGGACGTCTTTTCGGGGGTGACTTAATTTTTTCCCCCATGCACACCTCCACCTAGAGTGCCCCATGCACACACACCTCTCCATGAGGCTGCCACTGGAAGTTCCCCAAAGGTAGAGTCACCAGCCGCTTCTATCGGCCGGTAGAAGCGGCCTCGGGGCAAGCACCCACGCGCACTCACCTCGCCACGAAGTTGTTTCTATCAGCCGATGGAAGCTTCCCAAAGGCAGAGTCACCAGCCGCTTTGGGATGAGGCGTGGCTGCACAGGGCACTCCTGAGAAGAGCACCCCATGCACACACTCCTCGAGGCCGTTTCTATCGGCCAGTGGAAGCTCCCAAAAGGCAGAGTCACCAGCCGCTTCCATTGGCCAATAGAAATAGCTTCGTGGCGAGGGGAGTGTGGATGGGAGAGCGGCTGCAAACTTTTCTTAGCAGAAGGGAAGCAAGCTGAGTTTCTCTCTCTCTCTCTCTCTCTCTCTCTCTCTCTCTCTCTCTCTCACTCTCACTCTCACTCTCACTCTCACTCTCACTCTCACTCTCTCTCTCTCTCTCTCTCTCTCTCTCTCTCTCCCACACACACACACACACACCATCCCTGCTAGCCCTCATCCCTGCACCGGGTCAGCCAAGCCCTTCTGGCGAGGGAAGGTCTCAGCATCTGCGGGTCCCACTGCCACCCTCCCCTCCCCTCCTCAGGCCAGACTTTTTCTGGGCACCCTGCCAAAGTCCCAGGGCAGCTGACCTCCCTTTACCTGCTGCCGCCGCTGGTTTGGGGAGCGGGGGGGCCGCCAGGGAGGGAAGAGGAGGCAGCAGAGCTCGGCTACCCTTAGAAGGGAGATTGGGCGGGCTCCTGAAAGGAGACACAGGAGTGGTCCTTGTAGGAATGTGGCGGGGAAGCGGGGTGAGTGTGAAAGGGTCACTGCCGTGGCACAGGAGGGCGGGAGAGATCTGGAGCGAAGAAGGGCAGGAGAGAAGCTAAACCGTCCTTTCTATTGCTCTGGTGAGGGCCGAATATTTGCAGGGGCTGGTTGGAAAGGCCTAATTTTAGTATGAACCTTGAGTCGTGGTGGGGGGAGCTGAACAGCGAAGGCACTCTGCACATGATCCGAGGCAATCCTGCCACAGCTCACGGGTGGCGTTGCTAACAGTTGGAGGGAGTCTGATAACTTCAGTGACGCCTCCTTTTCTCTCTCTCTCTCTGAGCGCCTGAAAGAGCGCCCGTCATGAACCAATTAACCAACGCCAGCCTCGGAATCCCTTATTTCGGCATAATTCGGGACGAGAGAGGAGCCGTAAAACCAGGGACTTGGCAACGAGGTGCAGGTTCTTTTTTTTTTTTTTTGATTGAATTCAATCACGAGACATTTCTTGATTTCATCGGACGTCAGAGGCGTTCAGAAGAACTTTTCAAAAACTTGTGGGTCTAACTTTGAGAAGCAATGTGTTTGGTCCTCTCAAATGGTGGAGGTTAGGGATGGTCTTTGGAGACCTCCCCTCTCTTTTAGCTGAGGGAGACCTGGGCGATTTTAGGCTAAAAGCTGCCCCAGAGAGATTGATCAGAGAATTGGCAAGAAAGCAAAACAAGAATACATTTGGGCTAAGGCGTTTTCTCCCATTCCCTCTGTCGCAATCTCACAATTTTCATCCAGACACAGATACGCGTGTGCTTTCTCTCCTGCCCCGCTGGTAGATTCAAAGACAACTAATGAGAGATCTCCTCACGAGGCCGTTTCTATCGGCCGATGGACACTCCCCAAAGGCAGAGTCGGCAACCGCTTCTACCGGCCGATAGAAGCAGCTGGTCACTCTGCCTTTGGGGAGCTTCTATCGGCCGATGTTCTATCGGTAGTAGATCAGCCTAGGCTACCTGCATGGTGCTCCTAAAGGCAAGTTTTCTCCCCCCTTCCCTTCCCATTTCTCTTCGCCTTGTGTAGTTCTAACGAACGATGTGAGAAATGGTGGGGAAACGCATGGTTTAAATAGGCCTAAATTTTGGAGATGGGGCTTAATTTCACCTCATGCCTAGAAATCATGCTGGGCCTTCCTATTGGTGGAGGCCGTATTTTTGGAGAAACACGGTACCTTTTCCATTCCAAATTTTCAGTAAGGAGAGAAACAAAACATTAATTCTAGCCTCTTTCATTAATCTCAATCGAAGCATCTTTTTGTTTCATTTCAATTATTTCAAATATAATCCTTTAATATTTATTTTAAAAATAAAGATAAAAAATATGTGTTTGCCTAATAATAATAATAATAATAATAATAATAATAATAATAATAATAATAATAATAATAATAATAAGTTACCAATGTCTCTCCTTGCTTTTAATAGTCTATATTAACTTATTAATTTAGTTGGTTCTTTAGTCTGTCATATTCCCTTTCCATTACACATTCTTTTTATAAATTCTACATTAATACAAATTTTAACACTAAAAAAAAAAAAGTATAGGTTTCCCCCCCTTTTACTGTTTTGAGTGTGACACCTCAATGATTAAAATAGACCTTTATTCCCTCATCTTGATTCCCAATAAACCATTATTTTTAAGAAGTTACAATAATAATCATTACATCTTTTCATTTGGATTCCGCAGCATATTTTCCCTCCTTGATTTTTAATAAGAGATATCAGTATCTATATTACCCTATTTTCTAAATATTTTTAATTGCAGAAATATTCTTATTACCCCTTGTCACCCTGCAGAATCCCCTTTTTAATTCATCAACCATTATCTCTGAAAAAACAATTTCTTTTCAACATTTTACTATTTCCGTATTTCTTTATTTCATGCACCTGTTTCTTACTGCTTCTCCTCCCCCTCTTTTCCCCGTTTTAAGATGCAGACTTTGCATTCAATCCTATAGAGCGTTACGGAGTGCGATCTCTCTTCAATAGACCTCACGGAGGCATACCTCCATATTCCCATCTGGCTCCATCACCGCCAGTTTCTTCATTTCTGTTATCAGAACAAGCATTTCCAGTACTGGGCCCTTCCATTTGGCTGCTCATTATGGTGGATTGACATTTGAATGAGACACAGGGAACTGTCTCTGAGAAAATGCCAACCCTGAGAGAACTCAGGTAGCAGTATTTATTGAGAAAAAACACAAGCAAAATATACAGTATGCATATTCAGAAAACAATGACCTCAACAGGAGATTACTTCACCAGCATGAGAACACACAATCTTGGAAAGTCCCAGATGTTACCTTGCTAGGATGAGATCATACAGCCACGGAAAGTCTCATGGGAAAGTTTGGAAAGTCCCATGAGAAAGCACAACTGTGTATCTTGTACCTTGAACTTTCACCCATTTTCCTATTCCTTCTAAACTGGCAGAATCAAAACAGAATGAGGCACTCTGAGCAAAGATACTCCTACCCCCACCAAGAATGCCCACATCTTCCTAGACTTACTGCTAGTTATACAAAGGCCTTACAGAAAATGATAAAATGATCAATAGGTTATATTACCACACTCATCGGCACCCAGGGTCTTCACCAAGGTCCTGACAGCTTCGCTTCGGGCTGTTCCAGTGAGGGTCCAATGTTACCTGGACAACATCTTGATTCAGTCAGCATCGGTCCACTCTGCCCACCGCCACCTCCACACCACATTGCAGTTCCTACAAGACCCCACAGGTTTTCTATCAACTTCAAGAAAAGCCATCTCTCCCACAACCAGACTACTTCATCTTGGTGCGATCATTGATACGTCTCTCTGCAGGGTATTTCTCTCTCCAGATTGCAAGGAGAGCCTCAATGAGTTCATCCTTCAGATTCGACTGCAGCACACAGTCCCATTGTCTTACCTGTCCAAACTCCTTGGGAAAATGATTTCCTGCATTGGCATCGTCTCGTGAGCACAGCTCCATGCTTGAGCTCTTCAGTGGTTCCTGCTGCCATTTCAACAGGCAGGGACCAGCCACACTTCCATCCGGGTTCATGTTCCACCACAGATCCTTCGCTCCTTCAGATGGTGGCAATCTCCGGCAGTCTGGAGAGGACATCCATTCAAAGAAACGGACAGAATCCTGCTCACCACAGACACCAGTCTTTAGGGTTAGGGGGCCCATCTGTCCAGCGAGATAGCCCAGGGGAGTTGGTCTCAGATAGACAGGGCCTGCCCCATAAATTGGCTAGAGATCAAGGCCATCTTCCTAGCCCTGAAGCATTTCTAGAACAGAGTGGCAGGTCGCCACGTGTTGGTCATGATGGACAATGTGGCTGCAAAGGCACATGTCAACAGACGGGACCAGGTCCACGGCCTTGATAAGGGAAGCAGAACGCCTGGGGTGGGGGGCAGAGAGCCACCTTCTTTCCATCAGAGCGGACCACATTTTGGGGGTTGACAACACCCAGGTAGACTGGTTGAGTCAATCCAGAGTTGATCAGTTGGGAGTGGAGTCTCCATCCATCCTTGTTCCTAGATCTGTCCCACAGGTTTGGAATACCTGCAGTAGACCTCTTCGCCACCCCTCAAAATGCACAGGTAAGCAGATTCTTCACCAGATTTCTGACCCAGGGGGCAGAAGGGACCAATGCACTTCAGAGCAAATGGCCTCCAGGTCTCCTCTACACCTTTCCTCCTCTTCCTATCATTCCGGCAGTCATGCGGAAGGTGTTGGAGGAAAAGATGGAATTCATACTCTTGGCACCCCATTGGCCCAGGAGACCCTGGTTCGCCAATCTGGTGAATCTGTAGCCCAGCCGTAGAAGATCCCGGCCAGTAGGATCTCTCTCCATCAAGGAGCCTTACTCCATCCGGATCCTCAGTGGTTCTGCTTAGCTGTTTGGCGCTTGAGCGGCAATTTCTGGGGGATTCTAATCTCCCTGACAGAGTGATAGAGACCATCCAGGCTTCTCACAGGCCTTCTACTACTCGCATCTACGATGCTACCTGGAGGGTCTTTAGCACTTGTTCAAAATCATCCCACTTCGGCATCTGTTGCAGATGTATTATTATTCCTTCAAGATGGGCTAGAACAAGGGCTGGCACCTAACACCCTCTGCTGTCAGGTGACGGCTGTCTTATCAGTGTTGTCCTGGGACAATTATTCATCCCTATCTCATCATCCCTCAGTTTGAAGGTTTTTCTATGCCCCCCCCCCTCCGTAGTTCACAGGTATCCCACCTGGGATCTCCCTAGAGTTTTGCAGGCCCTTACGGGACCCCCGTTTGAACCTCTCAAATCTGTATTGCTTCAATTTATCACCATCAAAGTGGCCTTTTCGGCCAGGAGAGTATCGGAACTTGCGGCACTCTCAGTTAGACAGGATCTGTGCATTTTCCATGAGAACAATTCTGAGGCTAGATCCTGCGTTCCTAAAGTAAATTCTTGATTTCATCGGGCACAAGACATAGTGTTACCAGATTTCTGCCCCAAGCCACACCATGAGTTGGAGCACAAGTAGCATACGTTGGATGTAAGACGAGCTCTCCGCATCTACATCAAATGTGCTGTGGTTTTTCAGAAGTCCGAGGCCATGTTTGTATCATTTCATCCTAATTCTTTGGGGAACAAGGCTTCACCATCTACCATTGGTAGATGGATCAGAGCATGTATCTCCAAGGCCTACCAGACTTTGTCTCTGCCGGTGCCCAGGAACCTAACGGCACATTCCATTAGAAGTGCTGCGACTTCTGCTGCCTGGACCACCCAGGCGACCTTTGAGGAAATCTGCAGGGAACTACCTGGGCATCTCCTTCACCATTTATACGGCACTTTTGCCTAGATTCCTTTGCCTATGCTGATGCCGTGTTTGGAAGAAGGGTACTTTAGAAGGTTGTCCCACAGTCGGAGTGAGTGGACCAGATGATGGTCCTCCCGTGGACATGCAGGCTTTGGTATGTCCCATTCCTGGACTCTCGGCGCAATGTGGATGAGAATGGGCGTTGGTATAATTACCTGAGAACACCCTTTCTATCTACGCTGCAAGAGAGTCCATCCCCACCCTTGTGCATCTGGTCTTGGTGGGGTGGGGGGATGAATTAAGTTCACCATTTATTTTCCAGTTACACATTATGTCTGTCAACAATCTTCGCCTAAAAGCTGGGGAGCCAGCTAGGGCAGGCTTTTTATATAGTGGCAGACTCAGCTCTATTACGTCAGAAGGAGGAGTCGCATCCCATTTCTGGACTCTCTTGCAGCGTAGATAGAAAGGGTGTTCTCAGGTAATTATACCAATGCCCAATTTCTTCATCACTACTCTGCCTATCTCTCCTAAAGGGAGGTACACCTCACAGTTTGGGAAACCTTGGCATACACTAAAGAAGTTTGAAAACCTCTCATTTATAGCAAATAATTTAGCTGGAATGTTATTTTGTTAAATATTAAATAGAAAAACAGCAAGCCACTTCTATAGCTTGTATTATGTGTATATGTATTCTATATATACACCATGGAGTTTTCTTCAAAATTTTAGTTTGTAAAATTTTAATTTTTATAATATTAACTACAATACATTATATTATTTCAGTGCAGACTTAAATGCAGTAATTTATATAACATGAAGCATTTCAACAGGCAACACTATTTAAAAATATTGAAATTATCAACACTATTTAAAAATATTGAAATTAAAAAGAAAAAAGAAAAGTAAAAGTAAAAGATGTTGGTGTTACAGGCATAAAATTATTTATTTTTTCATCCAAAGTTGAGTATAGAATCTAAGATACAAAAAAGAAAGCACCACTGTAATTCACTTCAGACTACTAATCATACTGTAATAGTTTAGTTTAGAACTAATTTCTAAATTCTAAATTTAAGATAGTACTTCTACTTTAAATTAACCACCTATAGTAATGATAGAACTGGATTTTTAAGCTATAGGGCTCTTTGGGTGTGGATTTAATTGCTGCTTTGTGGGATCAAATACTAGAAATGAGGAGAAAAAGCAATTTGTGAAAGCATACCTACTATTGTAACCGTAACTGGAAGTGAACTGATGTTTATTTATTAAAGTAGTATATGAAGAATTAATCGTGGGAAGGGGAGTTTAAAATGGAGTAAGTTCATGAACTTGGATTTCTGTTGAGAACTAAACAGGAAATATTTTAGGTATCTCCTTTGAGTCTTGTAGTTAGAGAACAACTTCCAGAAGCTGATCTAGGCTGCAAAAATTATTCAAAACTCCATACATTTCTTTTTAAAGAAATGAACAGCAACAACGGGGCTAATATTAGGATTTTCTGGTCCAAGATTAGATGAAAAATGGTATTATGAAGGTTTATTGATTAGTTTTATTAATTAGAGTGGTATTTCTGTACCTGGTGAAAAGTAATTTTAAAATAAACCAGCAATAATTTTTGGCCCTTTGAATTGTTGTGCGATTTTGGGGAAACTTACTCTAAATAGATTAATTTGAGAATGTTTTATGATTAGTCCCACAGATAAGGTTAAATTAGATGTGGACATTTGTTTAGATTTAATGACATGAATGAAAAGAATATCTTTTTTTTTTCATCTTTTCATGTGCTGCTATGATTCAATTAACTTCCATAAACGAACATTTCCTTTTGATTTAGTTGCTCAAGGGTTATTCTGAAAGACTTTATTTGAGCTTTGGAAATAAAAACAAGAGTGCAGTCATTGATGAAAAAAGCAGTGCATGAGAACAGGACGAAGATTCCTCTGTAAACAACTTGAGCTGGAATGTGGCCTCAGATGTTATTCTATCACTTTGAACTGTGCATCACTGAAATGTTGTGGGGGATAGCTTAAAATAGGAAGGGGGTGGTAATCAGAAACTGTTGACTACTATAGATGGTGAGGCTGCTTCACTGCTGCAGTGAAATAAGCCAGAAGTACCTGCAGTTAAGTGTATTCATTTTGCTCAAGGTCAGACTGCTCAAAGTCAGCGGTTACGTTTGTAAGTATAGTTACTGTCAAGAAGGCCTCAGCTGTATTTAATTGAAAAGCTTCATCTTACAAGAAGTTGGAGGAGGACGACAATGGGTGGGGGAGGTGATCTGCCTGAACTCTATTTCCACCCCACCCTCCCTTATTCAAGGTTGAAAACATGATCTGGTTCAGCTGGCTGGTATAAATGTAAATAAACTGAAGATGGTAGTTACTAAATATGTTGCTGATTGACAGATTTTATTTTTTGGCATTTAGGTTTTCTCAAGCAGCTCATTTAAACTTACCTTTTTAATTTTTATTTTAATAATAAAAGGGTGATATAATGGTTGAATCCAGGAGACCTAGATTCAAGTCTACACTTGAGCATGGAAGCTCATTGTTTGACTTTGGATCAGCCATACGCTTTCAGTCAAATCTGCCTCACTGTGTTGTGGGGGAAATTTGAAGGAGCAAGTATTATGTGCCATTAAAGGCTTATGGAGGAAGACTAAGATAAACATGTAATAAATATAACAATAGGGCATTCCCATAGTTTGCTCGATCGCATCTCTTGTTTTTTTGGTGCTTGCTGTAGATAAGATTTGATTTTTTCTCTCTTAAAGATATATTTAGGCTCATTTGCATCTTTTTTTCTGCTTTAGCTCAGTCTCTGATTACGTTATTTAGGCCCGGGCCTTCCAGCCTTTTGCAATATCAAAAGAGAGCTAATCTAATTTCAAGCTGAAGAAAGTTCCATAAGGTGGGCACCAGAGCAGAGAAGGCATGTCTCCTGGGACTCATCAAATGTAGGTCTGTAGCCAATGGGACCTGTAACATGCCCTGTTTTGCCAGATCTAATGTGGCAAACTTATACAAGGGAGACATCCCCCAGGTAGCCCACTACTATGCCACAAAGGGCTTTAAAGATTAAAACTAGTACCTTGAATTAGACCTAGAGCAAACTCACAACCAGTGCAGTTTGCATAGCAGAAGTGTAATATATGCTGTGCATAGTTGCCTATGTTGGTTTATTCTGTACCAGATGAAGCTTCCAGATGTTCTTCATGATCAGGCCTATGTTGAGTGCATAGTCCAATTTGGAGGTAACTAGAGCATAAATGACTGCAAGCAGGACCTACCAGTCCAGAACTGGCACCGTTGTTGCACAACATGAAACTGTGCAATGGACTTCTTGCTACAAATGCCACCTTCTCATTTAGTAGGACTCATGATCCTATCAGGACCCCTGGATTGTACAGCTCTATCCAACACCAAAGATGGCATGGTCCTGGAACCTATGGACCCCCAAAACCAAATTTTGGCCTGGGTTTAACTGAAATTTCTTGTTACCTATCCAGGCAGTCACAGCCTCCAGATATTAGGATAAGATATTTATTGTATTGCTTAATTAATTGCCATGGGTGGAGATATGTAATTTGGTATCATCAGCATAATGATGATGGGTATACTCTTAGAGAACAGTTACACCTGTACAGACTTTCAAATGGGTATTTGAGTAGAGTGTCTGAACCAAGAATAAGACTCTGGGTTCCATATTTAAGCTGGCCAATTTCACCCACAGAATGTTTCTATTTATAGAATCACAAGCTGCACTAAGATCTATAAATGCAGTAAACAGGTTTTTGCCATTTGTTAATTGTTTTGTTAAGAGATGGTGTAAAGTAGAACAATTATCTATTGTGGAGGGCTCTGGTCCGAATCCAGTTTGTTCCTCTACTAAGAGATTTGTTTCCATTACCCAATCTTGTATTTTGCTCAACAGATGATTTGCATACATTTTAGCCACAATTCTAATAAGGCTTTAATCTATCTATAGTAGGGGTGTTAAACTCAAGGCCCGTGGGCCGAATTCGGCCTGCGGAGTGCTTAGATCTGGCTGCTGGAAACAGTGAAGAACCGGCCCGCGGTGCCTCTGCCAGCAAAAATGGAGCTGGCCAAGGGCTTCAAAAACAGAGCTCAGGAGCATATTTTTGTTGGCAGAGCACTCAGGCGGGCACAGATGCCCCTGATGTGAGTGACGAGCTGGCCACACACACCCCAGCTCCCCCCCCCAGGTCAAACACAACCCTGATGCGGCCCTCAATGAAATAGAGTTTGATACCCCTGATCTATAGTTTTTGAGCCAGCTTTGTCTCCCTTTTTATATAGGGGGACTGTACTGGCAACTTCCCATCCGACTGAAATGCAAGTCTTAAAGAGCTCTGGGAGTAGAAAAACTTCTCCAGGCACTTTATTAAATTTTAAACATTGAAAGATAAATTTGATTTCTGATTTCTTCAAAGGCTAAAATGTCATATGTATGCTTGTGTGAAAGACTGGTTAAGATTAAAGAATTATATTTGCATAAAAATCATCTCAAATTGAGGCTGGAATAAGAATATTGAATTGGAATTTATGTTCCTTCAATAAATCTGATACAGCATTCCAGAAGAAAAATGAAATTGTCCGTTTTGCTGAAACTTCCAGATCTGATCTAATACTACAGAGGGCTTTTTAAAAACCTAACAGTTTATAGTCATTCCTAATTTTTCCTGAGTGTGAGAACTTTGCATGTATCTCCATGAACTTAATTCTTTTATTTTCTTCCAGTTTTAATAACTATCAAGAAAACTTATTCTGTCTTCTACTGTGTTAGTGTTCCAATAGTTATATTACATTCTAAGGGGGGAAAAGGAGGTTTACTCTGAAAATATTTGTTTTTACAACTGTGTGCTAATTTTGAATGATTACTTTTAGGGAGCCCATACACTCAGCCAAAATAGGAGATGAGTAGCTCTGTCTTTTTTCATTATTGTTTATACTTTCCCCATTTGCACTGAGCAGATAGTACTTACTCTTCAATCTAGCTTTTATTTTGAATACGTAAGAAAAATCTTTGTTTTTTGCTTTAGATTTTCTGAGACCAACTTTATAAATACAGTTTATGTATCTGTAGTTTTTCTTCGTGAGCTATCACTCTGTCTCCTATATTTATCTTTTTAAATTTTCAGATCTCTGCTAAGATTTTGTACATTGATTTCTTCTCCATTTTTCCTCCCCCTTTTCTTGGGAATAATATGTTTAAATATGTATATTTTTCATGTGGCTTTAGATAAGCATATAAACATTTTTATGCACACATGTAAATTCAAATGATTCATGCTTAAATGCTTCAAATTATTGAAATGCTTAATTCCTTATAAGAGAGTTTGAATTTTTTAAAAGTATATATTTTATACAGATACTCTACTGCAAAATGCAAATAATGTGAAAATTGAAGACTCATAGTAAAAGTCTGTTATACAAAGCATAATTTTTGTGCTTGGGAAATGCAGGGAAAATAGAAATGGTAATTGTACCTTAGTCCTGATCAATGTTGATAGAAAAGATGGTAAAAATTGCAGCCTAGCTATATCTGGTTAACCAAGGAGTACACCTGATACTGATATAATGCTATTATTGCAACCTGGTTGAGAAATGCAAGTTTCAGAACTATCAGTAGCAGAAGACAACACACACACACACACACACACACACACACACACAGAGAGAGAGAGAGAGAGAGAGAGAGAGAGAGAGAGAGAGTGTTTACTAATTTTTATTTAAGCTGTATCTTAAACCTTTAAGACCTAATGCATTTAGAATTAGCTTACTGCTCATACTGTTTGTTTCTATTTTATGTAAAATATTGCTGATCTCTTGTGTAACAAATCACTTCATTGGACTTTTATTAACCAATTAGTAACTTTTATAATTCTTATAATTTTTATAGAAATTAATCTTTCTGTAAGCTAGAAGCTAGTTGTTCTTTTCTGTTTTGTATTAACACTTTCTTCAGCAAGGTATTAAAATACTTGTTCTTTTAAAAAGAAGTTATTACAAATTATAATATTAAGTGTATATTTGAATCTGGAATATTAATATAGAATTTTGATCCAATATTGGGTTATAAATACTTGTTGAGATATAGACAAGCCAGAGTTCATGCATTGCATATAAATGTTGTTAAATGCAAAAGAGCTACTTCTATAGCTTTTATCATACCACATCATACCAGATTCATATCTGCAGATAGGCAGCATATAAATGTAATAAATAAATGTAATAAAAAATGTTACCAAGAGATGTGAACTAGGAGATTTTGACCAGAATATTGGTACATTCTTGATTAGTTGCACTAAGCCATTGTTTGCTTAATTGTCATAGAATAAACCACAGTTCATTAGATTAAATAAATGAATTTATAAGCCCATTTAAAGTCGGAGGTGGAATTACTTTGAAATAAGCGTATCAACCTAGCCATTGTTAAATGATACGCTAAAGAGTTATGTGGCCTCAGCTAATTTAGCTTAAGTTGTTGGCTTTAGAAGATCACCAGTGGTGGCAATTATAAATGAAAACACACATTAGATATTTGAAAGAGAATCAGTATTCTTAAATGTGAGTGGACCCATAGGAAAAATTAATGCAAGGAATATTATATGCCCAAAATGATAACAAAGATAACCTTATCTATTACTTTCAAAGATTTCAGTTGACTTTCTCTAAGGAAGAAAATAATTTAAGCAACACTAGAACGGGTATTTTATCCTTCTTGTACATTTATATTGGAAGGAGAAAGCCTTTTACTAGTGAACCAGATATGAGAAATTTTCAAGGTGGGAACTAATTAACAAAGCTCCTCTAGGGGTATGGATTTTGAACAAAATTTGTTCCGGGCCTGCACAGCATACGGCCCATTGGGCAACATGTGGCCCATCAAACTGCCCTGTGCAGCCCACCAGTGTTTTTAAAAAACTCAATAAATTCACCACCAGATGTCGCCACCACCAGGAAGGATCTGCTCCTGCTGCCCATAAGACACCCTGCCAAGTGCCTCCAATGCCTCCAGGCCTCACCGACATCACCAGCTCCAGTGTTGCCAGCGCTCCACTAGCCACCAAACAGCTGATCGACATGCCAGGTATTACTTTGCGGCCTGTGATTATTTTAAATATATCAGTGTGGCCCTTTTTCCTCCACAAGTTGTGCAGGCCTGATCTATTCAATATCCAATCTAGATTCGCTGGTAAAAGCGAGGTATTACAACCAGCTCTTGGGATGGTCTGAGGGAGTGCATATTGTAACGAGAACTGGTAATCTCTATAGTAACCCTAGAAAGGCTGACATGTCTCATTGATTCAAGTCATTTTTCCCTTTCTTTCTGTGGCAAAATAAAATTCGGGAATACCAGAATTCCACATATTATTTATACAGTATGGAGGTCTCAGGACCCTATATTGGCTAGGGTGAAATAAGCATAATTATGATCATATCAGCAACAGAGGCGAAAACACCCTCAGAAATCTTCATAGCAATAAGCCAACATCAACTAGTTGCATTAGCTTTTTGTACTCCCCTCCCTTCCAAATCTTGTGTATGAGAATAGGAAAATATGATTTAAATTTTACAAACAAGCTATTATAGAAAAGAATTACATTAGTAGAGCCTTCCAATCTATGGAAGGTTCATAGGGAAAAATGTCCCCCCCCCCCAAAGGAGCTTTCTATCTAAAGCTAAGATAGCTTGTTGGCTTTAGATGATCACCAGTGGTGGCAATTAGACACTCATATGACATGTAAGCAATCATTGTTTATGCTGAAATTTAACTATACTATTTTGTGGTCATAAACTTTATTCTTGCATTATATTTAATTTCTATAGGCCATCTCAACCTCATGACTCAGGGCAATTTACAGTATATATATTATATATTATATATATATTATACATTATATAATTTAGAACTATTGGTAAAGAATTTGGATTTCAGTTTACTAGGTAAACTTCAGTTCCATGACTCTTAAACATTGATGGAAACAATTTTAAGCCTGAATTAGCAGAGGAATTTCATGATGTTTGGAACAGATACGCATATTGAATAGGAAAAAAGCCTTGATAGTTTTGTTCATGTAAGGATTAATTAATTATTATCTCAGCACTGGAGTTTAACCAACAATAGTGTACAGGTAGTTCTTGACTTAGTAGAGTTTGTTTAGTGACCATTCGAGGTTACAACAGCACTGAAAAATGTGACTAAAGATTGTTTTTCATGGTTACAACCTTTGCAGCATCCCCTTGATCATGTGATCAAAATTCAGGTGCTGAGGCATCTGTTCCTATTTATGACGGTGTCTCAGGGTCATGTTACTTTCGCAGCCTTCTGACAAGCAAAGTCAATGGGGATGCCAGGTTCAGTGAACATCCGTGTTACTAAGGTAACACCTGCAGTGACGCACTTAACTGTGGCAAGAAAGGTCGTAAAATAGGGCAAAATTCATTTAACAAATGTCTCACTTAGTAACAGAACTTTTGTGCTTCATTGTGCTTGTAAGTCGAGGACAACTTGTATTAGTCCAAAAAAGGGGAAAGCCTTTCTTAGGGAAATAATATAATAATATTGAATATTATTGAATATTATTATACTGATATTATTGAATATTATTATACTGTGTAGGTAAAACTATCCCTTATTAAATTATATGTAAACATGAGCATCATTTAGTTGTATCGAAATGTTTATTGAATAATGCCATATATATTTACTGAACTATATATTATCAATTTTAAAGCTTGATAGCAATAGGTATTATTCTATTTTCTCTATTAAGGAAATACAGATTCAGAATGCAATACAATTTTTTGGCCAGCATGTTGGCTTCTATTCAGTCTGCCAACAAAAGTTTCTGATATGTTAATTTAGGATTTAAAATAATAGTAGATGTTTTGTCATGTATTCTGATGACTTGATTAACCAGTCATAAACTAATTTTTGTACAACACGATACCATACAATACTGCAACCTCTTGCAAGGAGAAGCTAACAACTGCAAACACAACATCTGAATGTAATTTTTAAAATCAGTTGAAATATCACCTGGCAGAACTTCAGCTGTTTTAAAAAACCCTTTGCTACATGGATGAATTCCAGGTATTCTTACCTTCCAGCATATAAGGAGGGGTGCCATTACTTGAAAGCTCATATAAACCTTAAATTTATTAATTGAAAGTAATAATTACACATGGGCTTATTAAAGCAAGATGGAAGACTGACCCACAAGTTGTTGTTAAAAAAAATTAGAAGATACATAATCTACATAATCATAATTTGGGAAGCTTTGTAAAGTAGGCAAGGAACTAATAAACAATGGCAAAAAAATCTGCCCTAATCTTCCTTCTTTCAAAAATTAAGAAAATAGAAGATACCTATTCATACATAATTGGAATGCACCAAAATGTTGCCACTTAGTTTATACATTAGACTTCCCAAATTGTTAAAAAGTGTATGGTCTTATAGTCATACTAAAATCCCCTTGTGATTAGATGTTATTTACTTTCTGTGAGCTATGCCTGTATGATCATCAAAAAGCATTTGCCTTCTGATAATATAATCTGAGCCCCATACGTATGGTTAACATGCCAATCTAAACATTATTGGGAAAATATACATTCATGCTAATTAGAGCCTGCAGGAGAAATACCTGATTTATATTGGGCATGCAGAAGAGGCCCTTCTTATACATTGCTTCCATCCACAGAGTATATTTCCTTGAGGGGTTGCCTTTGTTTCCCATTCCCACTACCATTAGAAAATCTGTGAGTTCAAATCCAAAGATCAATGGTTTTACTACTCATATTTACCCTTAGCATTTTTGTTTTATACATGTTAAATTCAAAAATCACCCAAGTCCTCCATTTGAATAGAAGTAAAACTAGTTCTCATTTAGTTACAAGGGTAATGAACAAATAACTTTGTGACCTTTGCAGGTCTATATAAAGCAAGGAAAACTAAGTAAGGTTGCAAGCACAATTGCTATTTGGCTTAATGACTGACTTGCTAGTCACAACTGTAGTAGCTAAACAAGGATTATCTGTAAGTCTGTTTTTATAAGTCTGTTTTTATCCCCCAAGTTAAAGAAGTGTTAGTCCAAGTCTCAATATAAAAGAATGATTTGAACTAATTGGAACTAGCTGGTTTATGTTAAGGTACTTTAGCAAATAAAAAGTGAACTATTGTATTAATTATAATGCATCTATAATTATCAATCTCTTCAACAAAAGAATATGTAAACAGCAACTAGAATATTTGGAGAAAGTTAGTTCAGTTTTAGTCCATTTGTGATTCTGTCCTTTTGCTGCCTGCCATTCAATTTGCTCCTCGTTTATGATACTTGAGAACAAAACATGATGCCTGAAATGAGAGATACAAATTGATTTATTGAGAAATTATATTTGTGGAATATTGCTTCTTTTAACACAATATCTCCTTATGCAAATCCTGTGGAAATGTAATACTTCCAGTAGAACTGAGTAAAAAAGTGTAGATTTTGACTCATTCCAGGAAGACTGAAAAGACAAAGGAAGCTTTACATAACAGATAATGTGCATCTTATACAGGTAGTCCTTGAGTTATGACAGCAGTCGGGATTGGGATTGCTGTGGCTAAGTGATGTCATAAAGCAGAATGTCACATGACACATTGCTTAGTAGCGGCAATTCAGGCAGTCCCGGGATGCGTGTGTGAAACTTTCAGGTTGTTAAAGCAGGAAATAGAGGGAGTCCCAGGTAAAGAGTGCAGAGATATTACAGGAGGGTGGAGAATAATCAGGAAAGCCTGGTGCAGATTGCATGTGAATAAGGGAGTGGAGGTGCTGTAGATGGGTGCAAATTCAGGGAGGAAGGCAGGCACCATATGTATAAGCAAAGGGGGAAAGGTGTGTGCATGTATGCAAGCAAAGAGGAAAGGAGGGAGTGCATATGAGAATGTAGAAGGGCATGAGGGAGATGTAACCAAGTGACCTAACAACTTTCCCTGCTATTTCCCATTGACTTTGCTTGTTGAAAGATGGCAGGGAAAGTCACAAATGGCAATCACACAACTATGGGACGTTGCAACTGGTTGTAAATGTGAACTTGTTGCCAAGTGCCTGATTGTAGGGTGCTGTAACAGATGGAACTTTGAGGAGCAGTTATTAGTCTCGTCATTCAGCACCATCATAACTTTGAAGAGTTAAGTGAAGGCTACCTCTACATACATTTGGCAGCATTGCAGAGTGGAGTACGGGTGGGCAGATGGAATGAATGAATGAAGGAGAACCAACTGGTTCAGTTCAGTCTTAATATTCTTTTTCCCTCTATCCCTCCCAGGAGGGGATAGCTTCCAAGTAATGTACACTTGAGAGTTTGCAGGTACATAGGTCATTAATTGGTGATAAGCATTTGGGAGTCACAGATAGCCTATCCAGGACCTATAAACATGTTATTTGTAACTGCTAGGAACTATATTTCCATTAATCATAGTATATATGATTGTGTGAAAAACATATTTCATAGATTGTTGAAAAATAAATATGAATATGTAATTTGATTATGGTTTTATTTGGGATATTGTGCACAATCTTGGGCACCATACTCCAGAAAGGACATTGTACAGCTAGAAAGGTACAGCAAGTGGTAAGTCAAATGATGAACTCCAATAGAAAGATTTCAGTCTTTAATAAATCTGTCTATTCACTGGTGGGAAGCATGAACCAGTACAAAATGTGAAGTATGATTATTTGTTTTAAAGATAAATAAAGTAGGAAGTTATAAGAAGTATATTAAACCATCATGTAAAATGATTTATATTAATTGATGAACCTACCCAAAATATTGAAAACATTCAAGAGTAATGACATATGGGTATTTGTCACCCTCAGAAATATTTTTTTCTTCCTGCATAAAGATTACACTAAAAATAACAATTCCATCATTTCAGATGTACTTAAACTGTTTAAATTCAAAGCAAAAGAATCAACCACAACAAAGATCTTATGCTGCTACCATTTTTGGCTTTTCATGGAAAATTTCTTCACCATAAGTATCATACCACATTGGGATGTGAAACATAAGTTTTAAATATTTAGGAGTTTTATTTTTCAAGATGGCATGAGTTAAAGTTTATGAGTTAACAACTGCTTTTAGTATTCCCTTTGCAAACCTTTTGAGGAGTCATTTTTTTTTGCATGGCATCCCACTGGAATGTCACCCAAACATTTTTGAAAATTCAGTTATTGTTACTGTATTGTAATAAATGTTCAGAGAAAATAATGAATGGGTTAGATTGATAAATAAAAATCCAAATTATACCTGTCAAATATAAGCTGAATTCTTCATAGGTTTTTACTACAGAAAAGAGATGTTTACATGCTAAACTAAGAAAAGCATAGCCCAAACACTGAATTCCTCAAATAATTTTATCAAGAAGCAAGATAACATTCAGTAGGCAACTTCAGTGCCATGTAACTGAATTAAATTATTCAAATTTGAAAAAGGAAGAGGAAGGCAGAATATAAAGTTCTTTATGTAGCAGGCTTGATATTTCAACATTATAATAATGTTTTCATTATTACTTATATATAAAACTAATGCCATTGTGCCACTTCTGTTTTCAGAGCACCAGAAATCATATTGGGTTTGCCATTCTGTGAAGCCATAGACATGTGGTCATTGGGCTGTGTGATTGCTGAACTATTCCTTGGATGGCCACTATATCCAGGAGCCCTTGAATATGATCAGGTAAAAGAGACTGCACTGGTGCTATAACAATATTTATTTTAATTGTTTCAAATTGTAATTTGGTCAGTAGGGAATTTAAATTTCATTATTATGATATGATTTTTAGCATATGAAGGATCAACATAATCATGGTAACTTGAGTTAAATACACATCGAGTCAATAGTAAGGCTATTCCTGTGAATTTCAAATACATGTAGTCCTTGGGTTATGACCATTCAGTGACCATTCAAAATTACAACAATGTTGAATGAGGGTACTTACAATATTTCGTTGGAATTGCAGGGTCCCTTATTTCCAATGTTCCCTGCCAGCTTCACTCAAGCTAAGTCAGTGGGGAAATTGGCAGGAATTTAATGACCAATGTGACCCTCATTTAACAGAGGCAACTAGGACTGCTATAGAGTTAGACTGAATTGAATAAAGAGTTTTCATTTATACAGTTTTCTGGATGCAGCTGTTTAAATATACAGGTGAATAATGTAACTTGAAAAGCAAAATTATAACAAATAATTATTGTATAACTATACATATAAATGCATGACAACAAAATATATCTCTAGTTTATATCAATGCCACTCACTATACATCAGTGGTGGTATTCAGCCGGTTCGCACTGGATTGGGCGAACTGGTAGCAAGAATTTGGTGTGGGTCACCGAACCGGTAGTAAGTTCTGGCTGGCCACGCCCCTGATCCGGTCCCCTCCCACCCGATGCTCGCTTACCTGCCTGCCTGACATTCGCCTAAGGTATTTCTTCCCCCCCCCTCCCGACAATCAGCTGTGCATAGATTAGCTGTGCCGGGATTCCCCTTGCTGAGGCCCAGGAAGGCAAAAAATGGAGGGAGGAGCTCAGCCCCCCCTCCATGTTTTGCCTTCCAGAGCCCCAGAGGAGCCTTAGGGGAGCAAAAACACCCCCTCCAGAGGCTCCTCTGAGGCCAGGAAGCTCTCAAAAATGGGTGGGGGCAGCAAAAAAGCCACACTCACCCAGTCACATGGCCACGCCTACCAAGCCATGCCTACAGAACTGGTAGTAAAAACACATCAAACATTTTTTTTATTTAAACCATTTATATAGCCACCCATCTTATAACTAACACTGGGCGGCTCTCAATCACAATTTAAAACAACAAACAAAATCATATTAAAACTAAACATATGAAAAAAAAATCTTAAAACCCCCCAAAACCTGGCACTAAGCAAAACTTCTAATGTGCATCCCAGTGCTTGTGAGAAGAGCCAGGTCTTCAAAGCTTTTACAGATTACTTAGGAGGCAGAATATTCCATAGAGGCAGAATAGGGATCAGCATTTTGATTTGCACCTGGAAAGAAAGGTGGTGCAGCTCACCCAACATAGGAATAACATGGGAAAATCTGCCCCCCCCCCCAATTATTCTTCTCCATTCAGACCCTTACAGCCTGCAGGCATTTGGCTAACACTGCCAGAACATCATCTGTCTGTCCAGCGATGGAGATATCAACATACTGCTCTGTTCTATATATTGGCAAAAAATAAAATAAAATCAGAAAATAAAATACAGGCTGAATAGTCAAGACCTTGTTGATGATCCAAACTCTGTCAAGGATCTTGGAGTACTCATCTCTAATGATCTAAGTGCTAGAGCCCACTGTAACTACATAGCCAAAAAGGCGTTAAGAGTTGTTAACCTAATCTTATGTAGCTTTTTCTCTGGTAATATTACACTAATAACTAGAGCATACAAAACATTTGCTTGATCAATACTCGAATACAGCTCATCAGTCTGAAACCCACATTACGTATCTAATATTAACACAGTTGACAAAGTCCAGAAATATTTCACAAGAAGAGTTCTCTATTCCTCTACTCGTTGCAGAATACCTTATGCCACCAGACTTGAAATTCTAGACCTAGAAAACTTACAACTACGACGCCTTCGGTTCGATCTAAGTATAGTATTTAAAATCATACATTGCAATGTCCTACCTGTCAATGAATACTTCAGCTTCAATCATAACAACACAAGAGCAAACAATAGATACAAACTCAAGGTTAATCACACCAAACTTGATTGCTGGAAATGCAACTTCAGCAATAGAGTGGTCAATGTCTGGAATACTCTACCTGACTCTGTGGTTTCTTCCCCAAACCTCAAAAACTTTAACCTTAGACTGTCTACTATTGACCTCACCCCTTTCCTAAAAGGTCTGTAGGGGGCATGCATAAGCACACCAACGTGCCTACCATCCCTGTTCTATTGTTTCTTTTATTTATTTTTTCTTATATGTATCCATGTTTTCATAACTATGTTTTTACTTATACCTATTATCTTGTAAGCAATTGACAAAAATAAATAAATAAAATAAATACTGATGATACCACACCCCATACCAATGGATGAGCTCCCCTAGTGGTTTTATGTAGATGTTAAAAAGAAGTGGTGAACTACTTGAGCCCTGGGACATCCCATAGTGCAAGGAGCTATGGCTCGACCTCTCCTCTCTACCAGGACTGACTAGAACCGGCTATGGAGGAAGGAGGAGAACCACTGTAACACAGTGCCTTCCATTCCCAACCCCCGAAACTAGTCCACAAAGCTGTTATGGTCAATGGTATTGAAAGCCTCTGAGAGGTCTAGAAGGACTAGAATGGTCACACCACCTCCATCCTGAGTCCTCCAAAGTTCATCAAGTGCGACCAATATCATTTCAGGGCTGTGCCCTGGCCTGAACCCAGACTGAAAAGAATCCAGATAATCCGCTTCATCCAGGGCCCTTTGTAGTGGGTGCCAGCCACCCTCTCAACAATCTTCCCTAAAAAGGGAAGATTGGAGACTGGATGGAAGTTGTCCAAAATTGTGGGGTTCATAGATGGCCTCTTGAAAAGAGGGTGCAGCTACACCTCCTTTATGGCAGGTGGTATCATTCCCTTCCTGTAAGGATGCATTAATCACTGCCTGGACTCAACCACACACCATTTGTCAGGTGGGGCATGGATTTAGAACACAGGTGACTGAGCTCACAATCCCAAGGACCCTATTGCCTTTCTTAAGAGCAACTGGCTTCTATTCCTCCCAGATAACAAGGTTCAGGCTCTCACCTCTGAAAAATATGTCAGATTTCAGACATTTCAAAATATGCTTGTTAAAGCATTTAGTTAAAACAATCCTGGATACTGCCACTGTTTGAATTGAAGATTAAGGTCTGATTAAATAAAATGCAACATTCAAATACTCTGTTATAGCCCAGATTTGATCCTTGTTTGTTGTTAATGTTCTTGAGCCATTGTGATATTCTATCATTATATTAAGTACAGTGAAGTGTTTGTTTAGGTTCTAAAACTGATAGATGTGTATGTATTGGTGAAAGAAGTGCTGTGATACTTTTATCTCTATAGATTCGCTACATTTCACAAACACAAGGATTACCTGCGGAGCAATTGTTGAATCTTGGAACGAAGACCACACGATTTTTCTGTAGAGAAAAAGATGCACCATATTCTGGTTGGAGATTAAAGGTAGTGATAGTCCTCATAAGGACAAATTCCTGTGTTCTATGCTTTTGGCTATGTATTTTGGAAATAATTTACTTAGCCATACAAGAGATACTTTTGTCACTATTCTGTCTGAAATGTCTGCCCTTTCTGGATAATGATTTGGAAAACACAATTTTGCTGTGGATTGTTTGATTTGTTTCCCAACAATGAACATTGGGATTCAAGCAGAAATAATGTTCAGTTGAATTTATTTACAATAGCGATTGGATGCAGCTTTAGTGTCATTATTTGGTTCAAAACATCTGGGACACTGCATAACAATATAACTTGTACTTGGAAAGAAATTTATTTTTCAAACAACATAAAGGTTTCGAGGCTTATAAAAGCAGCAGATTATCAAGAAAATGTAAATCTTATATGGGTGTATAAAGAGGGATTCCTTTAAATTCTGAAGCAGCAGGACTCTGCTTCAGTAATTAACCTCCAGAATTGACTACTACAATGCACTCTATTGACTACTACAATGCACTCTACATGTTGCTGCCTTTGAA
The DNA here is from genome assembly GCF_049901735.1 of Notechis scutatus. NCBI lineage: Eukaryota > Metazoa > Chordata > Lepidosauria > Squamata > Elapidae > Notechis > Notechis scutatus. The sequence goes on along the minus strand of NC_142009.1, from coordinate 250,220,057 downwards.
GAGTATCTGAAGCTACATTGCTGCAAAATGTACTGGCTTGTTTATTGACCAATAAAATACACCTCCAATTTTGTGTGTGCTGCAGTGGTTTCTGGTAAGCTTCTAAATATAAATCAAAAGCACTAATGTTAACCTATGAAGCACAGTTGCTTCCAGTATTGCCTACTTCAGTTAGAAGTGACCTGTCTAATTTGCATCTCCCCAAAATCAGGATGTTAAAGGTTTGTCTCAGTCTTCTTCATCTCTATTAAATGTCTTTTCCTCTGGAAGTTCAGTTGGCATCCACCTGGATGGATTTAGAAGAGTAGTTAAGAAGGAGCTTTTTGAAGTATCTATTTGAATGGGAATGCCAGGTAGATTATTGATTTTGTGACTGTATCTTTATGTTATAACTGTTAACTTTATATTATGAATTCTGTGCATTTTATTTATTTAAGTAGTTAATTGTTTTATAGATTTTATAAACTTCTGGAATCTTAAGAAGAGTCATCAGAACAAAGTTTTTCATTCTAAATAAAATTTTCCATTGTGAAAAGCCTTTCGGTGTTATATATGTTCATGTATTATGAGATAGTTTTGATTTACTCATTATGAAAGAACATTAGGCATTAGCATACTATGGAGTTAACACTGAGCTGAAAAATAGAATGCAGTGTTTAAAAATCTGTTGTGCATTGTAATAAATTTAGCATAAATCTAGAGCTATAAAAGATCCAGATTAGGCCCAATTGTGTACTTGTTTGAATTTGCTGTGACTAAATTCTACCTATAACTTGCTCTGGAATGCATTACAATGGATATTTCCCCTACCTCTCCACTTTTCTAGAGATAGGATTTCCTATTATTCTACTACCCTAAGCCAGATGAAGGAACATAGAGGAAACCAGCAACCTTTGTTATTGCAACCCCCTCAAGAAGAAGAATTCCATTTCTAACCCAAAAATATAAATAAACACACACACAGACACACACAGACACACACACACACACTATGAAAGTTAACTTTTGTCCTATATCCACAGGAATAATATAACTAATGGACATTAGGAGATCTTACCAAGAGAGGCAATCCTCAACTTAAAACTACAATTGGGAAATATTTCTGGTCACAAGTTGTTATGGTGATGAGGCATCAACCTGATTGGACCTGATTTTTATGACTTTTTTGCAGCAATCATTAAGCAAATCCTAGTTAATCGGTAATTTGAGTTTGTTAAGCAAACTGGTCATAACTCTGAACCCAATTTTTTTAATGGACATTTTTTTTTTTTGCCAGAAACTGGCAAAAAAGCAGCAAGTTGTGGTTATGTGACCACAGGATGCTGCAACCAGTCGTAAAGATGAGCCCATTGCCAAGCACCCAAAATGTGGTTACAGGACACCTGGGGTGTTGTGGCATGACATTTTATGATGGCCAGAAATTCTTTATGAGCTATAAAGCACTTATTCTGAACCAGTCATAATTTCAAACAGTTATTAGTTGTAAGTTGAGGATGACCTGCAAAATAATACTTGTTGCAGTGAATATTAATTTATCATATTTTTCAGTAATTTTTGGTTTACAGCATCTCTGAAAGGAAATCATTTATATTCTCATTTTATAGGAGTACTGCTAAACTGCTGAGTTCATCTGTATAAGTACATTCAAGCAAAATCCAAACATAGATGTCAAACATGCAGTATTACATATCCCAAATGCAGTTACCTATATACATAGATACAACATGCTAAAATTCTGCATTTCCCTGATACTATTTAGATTGGGGTTAAATTTGTTATCGTTATCTGTCCAAAATCCAGGAAAGTTTTTGAAAATTCCAAGAAAAAATAATGATAAGATATAAGGAATCATTTTTATGCTTTTCTAAACAAAAAAGTTGTGTGGTAATGTATACTTTAAACACAACACTTTTTATATTTGGAAATGTCCATATATTTTCAGTAGTAAAAAGAAAGCATAGTATTGTATTCTCTACTGTTCAGTTTTCTGCACTGAACTCTAGTATATTAAGAATAATATATGCATCTTTCCCCTACCTTCACATTTCTGAAGACATTGGAAGAACATGAAGGTGAAACAGGTATGAAATCCAAAGAAGCCCGGAAATACATTTTCAACTGTTTGGATGATATAGTGCATGTGAGTACATGTGTATACATTTGAAATATTTTGTATTAAGAGCCTTTTGCCTCTTAATTTATTTTGTTGTAAATGTTCTCTGTTCAACTTTCAGAGTTCTCCCTTTTGTTTTATCTGGAGCTTTGCTTACAGGGGGCACTTTGAATTGCATGGTATCCAGATTTATGTATTCATCTGCATGTTCTATCACTGCATGTGAAATTAATGGAATTTCACTTCTTTAAGTAATTCAGTTTGCCTCTTGCCTCAATCCCATCCCATCCCATATTGTTAATAATGTATAAGGATTCCATGCCTCCAAGAATTTTGAAAATCTAGATGTGAAACGTTACTTCCTTGCCATTTTTAGCGTCCTTTGTTTTATCGTGTGAATTATCCTGTTACAATACCATTAAACTAATGTAAACTAACTTTAAAGTGGAGTTGGTCTTTAATCTGGCACTTGAAGTACACTTGTTTCTTTATTGTACTTGTTTAAACCTGTGATACTTTCAAGCTATTTCCTTATTAGCAGTTCCTATATTTCTTTGACCACTGCCGTTTATCACTGTTCTGAATAACAGTAGGTTATATTACAGTATATAACTGGATAATAGTAGTTTATATTACCTACTGTAATATAATATTATTGAACTTGATCCAGTTCACTGTATTGAAGTCTGAAAGACTCCAGAGCAGAATGGGTGTCTTTCAGCCAGTTGCACACCCTTCCCAGTTTACTTCCCAGGGTGTTGTTCAGGGGACTAAAAATGGGAGAACTTGAAAATCTGGACAAAAAGTGAGATATATGCTGTAATACAATGTAGAATGAAATTTTTCTGGATTTAATTCAGATTTATAGAACTTGCTATTGTTGATGTTGTAGTTCAGAGGTGTCAAACTCAAGGCCCGGGGGCTGGATTCGGCCCACGGGGTGCTTAGATTTGGCCGGTGGGGCTGTCCTGGAAACAGCGAAGACCCGGCCTGTGGTGCCTCTGTCAGCGAAAATGGAGATTGCAAGCTTCGTTTTCACTGGCAGAGGGTTGCAGGAGGCCATCACAGTTGAAAACGGAGCTTGGGGAGCCCATTTTCACTGGCAGAGCACTCGGGCCACCACAGGCATCCCCCAACATGAGTGACATTATGCTGGCCATGCCCCCTCGCCCTCCCCGAGGTCAAACACAACCCTGATGCAACCCTCAATGAAATTGAGTTTGACAACCCTGTTGTCGTTCTATTATAGGATGCTGTTTTATGAATATTTATTATTTGGAAAACAACCTGAAACAAACCGTTGCATCTAATTATTCAATGCTAGGTGAACATGGTGATGGATCTAGAAGGAAGTGATCTTTTGGCAGAGAAAGCGGACAGAAGAGAGTTTGTCAGCCTTTTAAAGAAAATGCTGTTGATTGATGCTAACTTGAGAATCACTCCGGTTGACACACTGAGCCATCCTTTCGTTACCATGAAGCACCTCCTTGATTTTCCTCACAGCAACCAGTATGTCCTATAAGACACTTTTTATAATGATCCTGGCTGAGCCCTTTTCACTGGGTCCCATGATGTGTTGTGTGTGATCTGTGGTATTGGGTTCTGGAAAACCTACTCCTGACAATGGCCTCTTCCAGTATATGAGCATTCATTTCACGATGATGTGGCTGAGGCAGCATACCTATTACAGAGAGCTTTCAGATGGCTGATAAGTGCATGAAGATTAGAAGTGTTTTTTTCTCATGCTTCAGCAAAAGGCAGCACCTGGCTGGCTTGGTTTGGGCCTGGTTTGGGCCTGGTTAGTGGGAAGTCTCCAAGGAATCCTAGGGCTGAAAAGTAAAAAAAAAAATTAAAACAATCCCAGAAGGTGGCAATGGTGTCCATGAAACCACCAGGAATACAAATGAAACTTTACTCACTTTATTGTGTATTTTGTACAACTGCACATAATCAAAATTGGCTGTCTTATCCCTTGTTGCCTTAATAATGTGCTCATTTATAATGCAGATGTAGTCTGTTGCACAGAGTAACATACTAGTATAGGGAGAAATCATAATTTTCTAACAGTGTAGAGCAGGAAAGCACGATGCCTTTTTAACACATGCACTGTTTGCATCACTACAGGACCTCAGTAGTCACTGGCACATGAAATCTTATAGCTGTGGTATAGTCAGTACCACAGTGAGTACACACTTTAGCTACTTCTAAAACTCAGTTTGACTCTAGGATATGGAGTATGCCAGTCTTTTGTGACAATTCCTTTTTCCTTCTCTCATCAACAGTGTGAAATCATCTTTTCATATCATGGATGTTTGCAAGTACCGATCAAATTCATATGAGATAAGCAATTGCAATAAAACAATACATTTGGGACCAGTTGCTGCAAGCAACACACTAGGTCTGATGCCCAATTTCACCAAGATTGGCGCAGTGCAGAATCAGGTAAGCATTTGTAATTTGACAAAAGCTTTCTCCCCATATGTCTATCTGAGACTTTAGAATGGGGCAAGTGTGTAACAGAATCATCATAGTAGTAGAAAAAGAGAGACTTTCAATAAGAAAAATATGAATCTGCATGTTCATTGCATGGTTGGATTGTATAGGCCTAGGGTATTTTATGCTTTGAATTGAATTGTAAGTTAAACGTTAGAAAAATCAGCACTAGCATGATCTGCTTCATCTGATGTAAGCTCTTACCCTCAGACACATAACCTTGATAAATATATTATTTATTTTACCCTCAGACACATAACCCTGATGAATATCTTTATTCATTTACATGTGAAATATTGGGTATGTTTGAAATACATAGGGAAACGGAAAATGCAAGTGCTTCGTTATTCCCACGCTTATTTGTATTACCTTAAATAGAATGTTCACATTTCCTTCTTAGAGATATGTACGTGACAGTTCTCATAGTAATCATGCAGGTTTCCCCTTAGATGAAGATGTGGAAGTCTATACATGCTGCTTGTAGCCATAAGCATTATTGTTTGCCATGCCTGAAGTTCCTTGGACTATTCCATGATTGAAAATATAAACAGTTGAGAATCCACAAGGGATTACATTTTAGTATTTATCCTTCTTCTGTCTTGGCTTCTTACTTGATCCCTTACACAAGAAAGAGGAGGGCTGCACTGATGTGCCTTCATATAACTCTAATCTGAAGTAACAACTAAGCTCAGTAATTTCATTTGTTCTCTAGAACAGATTTCTTCACACTTTTGAAGACTTGTTATAAAAAAAGTATTCAAAATCCCCTTCCATTCTCCCACCAAGAAATAAAGCTGTAAAGAGAGAATTGGCAGTAAAAGAGAACTTGCGCTGTTGTAATGTAATTATGCCAATGTAGATGTTAAAATGGTTTGAAGTCCACAAAACTGAACCTGCCAATTGCTGTCCCAGAAAATCGTTCCACTTATCAGAAGTATAAAAACTAAAGTGTTTATTCTGTATGCAAAATTATCTTTTCCATTTATCTGGAAGGTTAATGTTTTAACCAAAGAAATGCATGTTTAATGATAGTGGTGTACAGGTTGTTATCACTTACTGATAGTAATTGGGAGCAGGAACCATGGCACTAAGCAACACGGTCTTAAGGCAAGGCGCCATATAACAGCACCAACCTACGACTGCAATTCTGATTGCTGTCATTAAGTGAACACCTAGGCAGCTGCAGCATCCCACAGTCAACTGCCAACTTCCCCATTGATTTTGCTTGTTGGAAACTGGCAGTGAATGTCACAAATGGTGATCGAGTGATTGTGTGACCACCAGAGCACTGAAAGAGCTGCAACTACTTGGACATATTTTAAGTCTGCCACCATTGTAACTTTGAACTGTCACTGAACGAGTGGACAATTAGCAAGGACAACCTATAATTTTTTTCCTTAAAAAATTGCTGCAAATGATCTTGGCTGCATTTGAATGTGTGTGCGTGGGGGGGGGAGGGTTCAAATAGAGCAATATTGGTCTCAAACTTCTCTTGGAAAATATTTTACAAAAACCAAGCTAAACACAATTGAAGCTGTACACTCTAAAATGTTTTATTATAGTGCCCTCCTGTGGTCAAATGCTGTTTCTGCTGGTTTGTGTTAAGTATCAAGTTGAATTTCATGTAGGGTATTTGTTTCCCACTAACTAGTCAGTAGGAACATTATATAATCCTAAATAATCATGGTAAACCAAACATAAACTTATTTATATGACTTAGAGTTTTGTTTTGTTTTAAGCAAAATTCTGTGCATTTTACCTTAACCTTAAAAATGTAACAGCCTGTTTGCTGATTTGTAATACACTTATTGTTTCAGACATTAGCTGCAACAGCCCATGCAGTTATGCATCCTGGGATACCCTTACAGGCAGGAACTGCTCAGTTTGGTTGCAGTGATGCTTTTCATCAAACACTGATTATATGCCCCCCTGCTGTCCAAGGTTTGACCTAATTTTTATGTTTATTTTTTTTAATCATTTAAATAATGTCACTATTGAAATTTCTATTACTGGCATCTGCTGTCACTAGTAGGAGCATCTTGCTCTTTTTAGGGGGGGGGGGGTTAGAGAAAGAGAGGCTATATTTCTGGTCAGTGCAATAAAGCATGGATTAGAGTGGAAAGATCTAGTTTATAGGAGGAGTGGGTTTTAGTCTGCCTTTAGGCCTGGAAGCTAAGTGACCCTGGAGAGGTCATTACCTCTCAGCCCCACCTACCTCAAAGGGTTGTGGTTGTTGTGAGGAAAAATGGGAGAGCAGTATATATGCTGGTTTGAAATCCTAGATGAAAGGCGGCAGGCTAAGAATTTGATACAGAAATTACACCAGCTCTTCCCTTAAAAGCCTGTTCAGTAGAACTGGTAACCCAGAATAGGGGAGGCGGAAGGCCTGCTGAAGGAGAGGGAATAGGAATAAATGCCCCCTTCCCTTTTATATCTGCATCTGCTGCCTACTGCAAATGTAACAAGCCCTGCATTTCTGGAAAATGCCTTTAGAATCCAAACCTCTGATTGCCATGATTATAAACACTGAGAAATCACTTAATTGCTTTCTTTTAATGGTTCTAGCTTCATTGGGGGGGCGGGGGGAGGAATGAAGTTCTTTCAAAACAGCTTCAGATTCAATATTTAAACATTCCTGTTAATGCTGTATACACAGAGTGCACGCGTATTGGTGATCAGTGTTATAAGAAGACTTGACTGTATCAAGTTCCTCTTCTACATTTAAAAATAAGATTTCATTAATACCAATTACAAAGCATTTTATTGGTCATTTAAATATATTTATGTGCCCTGGAGGAATCAAAACTTGAATATTACTTGCTTGCCATTTCAGCTAAGCTGATTGAACCCTTTGTTTGGCAATTGTCATTTCATATCTTTTTTTTTAAAAAAAGAGCTATAACACTTACTGAAAGAACCCCTTTGGGAAATTGGTTAATGTGTTCTTCCATCCCAGAGAAATGCACAAGATGATAATGATGACAATGTACAATGATGCCACTGCCTATTGGAAAATGAGGGGTGTGTCTTGATTGACCCTCAGTGGGTTGCTTATGAATTTAGATTAATTGTGCACCTGTTGGTACTTGTTGCTTGTGCGTGACAGAGGTTGTTGGGTCATATTTTATGAGAATCTTGGTCTTTTTGACTCCTCTGGCAGCCTTATGCATCTTTATCATTGATGCTCAGGACTGTGGTGCTAAAGTGGTACGGACTTGGTGAAAATTCAATTACTGCTACGTTTAAGTAGTATTGCTGTCAGCTAGAACTTTCAGCTATCTATTTGCTGGCTGCTTAATCCCAGAACTACAAAGGGTATCACTGATGAGTGAATGGTTTATTTGATACAGCCAACACTGTTCTATAATTTGCAGCCTTATATCTCTTTCTGGTGCTAGGTGTTAAGCTTTACTTCAGTTTAGTATTTCAGGATTACTTAATTTGCATTTTAGCCATGGTGTATGTTACTGATGCCTTCATCTGTTTAAACCAACACAGAGACACATAACCTCTTGGTGGCTGCTTATTTTCTGATGGAACTATGCCTCCTGGAAACTTTTATTTTCCTTGTTCAGTTAAGACAGCCCAGCATCCTCAAATGAGAGATGGATGACATGCAGGAATGTTCTTGATTGCTAAATTATGATTTGGTAATAAGGTTGGAGCCAAATAAAATGTACTGAGAGAACAGAGGATACATGACTCCCAACCCCATATTTCTTTATAAGCTGGGAAGCAATTTTTGAGTAAAGGTCTAAAACCCTTTTCTTCTTTCTGTTTCCTGCTATCATTCTTTTTCTCAAACTACTCAGCCAAACTAAGGGAGTGGAAAACCTGCCTCTGATTTGAATGTGTCTCAAAAAGTAGATGCAGATAGGCCTTAACTTAACAGCTGCTTGCTTAATGGTGGTTCAAATTAAAGATGTGCTCAGAAAGAGTGCTTTATGGCCTGTAAAACACTTCTGACTGTTGCAAAATGGTGCATACCCTAGTCACGTGATCACATAAAATCTGATTGCTTGGTAGCCTGCTCACACAACCAGTTGCCGAGTGCCTTGTGATCATGTGATCATCATTTGCAATATTTTCTGTCAGTTTCCTCAGAAAGTTAGTGGGGAAAGTTGCAAGCCTGTGCCGCTTGCTGAGAGAACTCCTGGTCATATCTGAGGGCTGACTGAAAGAATTCCCTGCTGAAGAATCTCAACTTAGGGCCTTATTGGGTTGATGAAATCTCTGTGTGAATGTCTCTCTCCATTCAGAGGCTGAAAATCCTTCTTGGATTTCAGCGGGGAGGATTTTCAACTCCTCTGAGTGGAGACATTCTCACACAGCCTGTTCTAGGCTTTCCAGGGTCTCCCCCGCCCCACTGATTTATCCCGTGCTACTTACTTGGGACCCCATCCATTTAACAACCCACAAGATTGCTTAACCACAACCAGGAGTCTTGAGATTGTGGTTGTTGAGACAAGCGATGACACAATATCTCACTTAACAACTGCTTTGCTCAATGGCCAAGATTCCAGTAGTGGTCATAAGTCATGGGCAACCTGTATAGTTTACATTCAGGGGGAAAAAAGTTCTTCCTTCAGAGTTGATTCCAGTCAGTGTTGCTGTGGGGAAAATATGTGCCTTGATCCTTGCTCTGTGAAGTGCCTCAGGATTATTAAATAACTGTATAATACTGTTGGGAAATGTCATGTTGGCATGGAGTTAAGTATAATTAGAATGCTAAAGATGCCCAGGTATATATTTCAACCTCTGGGTGAACTGGGTGATGCCGTTGAGATTCTATCCCAATGTCTGTAAGCTATGGGGTTCTAGATGGAGATGAAAAGGTTTGGTTCAACCCAGGTTATGGCGTGGGAGCCTTAAGGCACTCCTGTCTTTATTTTGGATAGGGCTGCACCTCACTAAGGAGCATAATTTGAGGTCCTCCTAGATTCATGACTCCTGCCTGAAGACAACTTTGGCTCTTCAGAGGGTCTTTCAACAAATCCACTTTGTGAACCAGTTTTGTATATATTTTTTTAATTGTGGGAGGGGTGGGAGTGTTGTTCACAATCACTTAGGTCTCTTTCAATTAACTTTACATGGTGTTGTCCTTGAAGGTCACTCAGCAGCCAAGCTGGTCCAGAATGTAGTACTGCAGATAGTTATTACTACGTAAGGAGCTGCATTGTTTGCTACTTGGTTTCCAGGTGCAAGTCAAGGTCCTGTTTATTACTTCTAAAGCCATTCCTGGCCAGGCCCGTTTATTTGCAGAACTGCTTCTCTCCATTTACTTATCCCCATCTGATATAAGTCCTGAAAGAATTGACATGTTCTGGGTCCCATCACGTAAGCAATATCACCTTGGCTGATTGAGGATTTGTGCCTTCTCTGTCCTCATGTTTGCCCTGTGGAACAGCAATTACTCCAAAATCTAGATGGCCCCAAGTGCTTGCCTGCCTTTTGTAAGACTTTGAACACCTGTTTTTCCTACCAGGCATTGGACCAGGAGATCTTGTGACCTTATCTTGATTGATTCTTTCTCTTCAAGTGCTTCTGACACAACATATTTATTATTTTGTATTATATTTTATTCTGTAATTGCCATTTGTTGTTTTTCATTGTGTTCATGGGCCTGAGTCACATGTTAAGTGGGCAGCTCTGTAAATTAAATTCGAATCTCCTATAATCCTTAATTTTGTTTCCTTATTATTTTGTATCATTATTAAGCATTATTCTTGTCTGAATTAGGGATTCCTGCTAATCATGGGAAAGCCAATGGGTACTCTGTGAGAGTAGATAATGCAGTGCCTTTGGTAACACAGGCGCCAACCTTACTTCAAATAAGAGGAGTCCTCTCTCAGGTATGTCAATTAGTATTCTACTGCAGATTTCGCATTTTCAGAACTGCACATATTACTTGATGCTGTTGTTTAATTTTTTAAGTTAACATGTCCATTTGTTCTACACAAATTTAAACTTTTTTTATGCATGCAGAGTTAAAAAAATTTAGTTATGAAAACTGATACTTGATATTACCGAAAACTTTAGAAACTTTTTTTCATTTTGCTCTTGATGATACTAAGATCCAACTTTATATCTTTTTTGTGTTTATAACAGACGTGGTCTAATAGAAGCCAGCAGCTATTGTTTCCCACATGGCAACACATAACTCCTATGGCTCCTGCTACAACACTTGCTTCTGATTCTGTGGCTGGCCCACAGAGGCTTGGAGAATGGGGGTATGTTGAAGTAGTATGCTTTGTTTTATATAATTTTTCTTTAAACATACCACCCTCGAATAATGCTTTATTTTCTCTGTCCAACCCAGGAAAATGATTCCTCATGGTAACCATTACAACTCAATAATGACCCAGCCACTCTTAACCAATCAAATAACTTTATCCGCTCCTCAGCCAATCAGTGTGGGCATTGCACATGTAGTTTGGCCTCAACCCACACCTACCAAGAGAAATAAAGTGAGGTTAGTATTGAATATGATTTGTGGTTAATTTAGATGTTGCCATATTTTCAGAATCCCTTTAAAAAGGGGGCAGTGTATTAGAAATATTACATGCTTGTCAAGTTGTTGATATACAGTAGCTAAATGTTTATTTATAACTTTGGTGACTTTAAAAATTAAATATTGTATTACAATACAAATTTGTATGGAACCTATTGATTAAAGCCAAGGGAAGCAAGCCAACTCGCTTCCTCGAAAAATGTAGAATTTTTCTGTCCTCTGATTTTATCTGTCCTTATCACAGTGGCTTTAACTGTGTCTACGACAGAAATATACTTTGGTTGGGTTATTTTATTTTATTTTTTTAAAAAGACTGAGAGACCTAGTTAGTTGTTCCTAAATTTATGTGCATGAGGATTTATCAAGTTTGAACTATTGAAATTAGCATTATAATAATAGTCATAATATGACTTAGAATAGTATTAAGAATAGTCTTTCTTTTGCTGGCAGCAAGAAACACTGTAAGTGCTCTGTGGAGAAAATGTACCCCATCACTACAGAAGTTATTTACAAAGGTATGGGACATTTCAGTAATGGAGAAACCTAAGACCGGGAAGGACAGTTACAGTGGTGAACTGTGTTAAGTAATCCCTGATTCGTGTCCACTGAAGTCATTGAATATAGTTCCTGATGATTTCAGTGGATTTTGAATCTGATACAAAAATGTCTATGGTGTTCAAGCCAGCATTTCTTCATTTCTTCTTTCCTTTTTTTAAAAAAACAGTACTTCCAGTGTATTGTTGTACATCTCATGATAGATCCAACTCTGAACCTTGCATTCCAGCATATGAACAACCCTGCTTGTGATACACAATAGTTATCCAAAAAGTTTTCCATTACTATTCTGGAAAACTACATTTTTCATGATACCTGTATGTTCATTGTTTTATGTTTCACATATTTATTTATATTCATCGATGTTTCAAAGTTTTTATGTCATAGCTTAAATTAATTTGGTAAAGGTAAATAAAGTTAGTGCATTTATTCTGTAAAACCATTCTCACCAAGGATCTAAATAAATGTCTTCTTCACAGGAATAATGCATTACAAAATACCAATATCCAATCGGCATTTGTATCTCCAAAGATAATTAATATGAAGACTGATGAAAAACTAAGTTTGGTAGAAACGCAGGACAATCATAATTCAGAGAGGCAGGAAAACAGCTATTGTATGCCATCTGTCAGGCAGGATCTTGACCCATCTGTTTCAAACAAGCAGCGCCAGGCTATCATCATTGCAGATTCCCCAAGTCCAGCAGCCAGTGTGATTACCATCAGCAGTGACACAGATGAAGATGATGCAATGCAGAGGCATTCAGTTGCAGAGTAAGTAGCTGCTCCTGTTGTACTTATAATCTGTGGGTGTGCTAGTGTTTATAAGGTGAAGACCGTAAATCTTGCATTAATAAAGGGCTCCCCCTTTTTTTTTAAAAAAAAGGAGTCAAATGGATTTTTTTTCTGTATGGTAAATACCATACAGTCATTTGACTCAGCTTTTGTTAACAGCTTTTTTAACTGAAATTTGCATTTGTAAACTAGAAGGGCCCTGAACTGTATATGACAAACAAAAATAAGCTAATGTCTGTGTGCACGTTCGGTGATAATGTATTGAAAAATAGTCCACGAACAGTGTATGTGCACAGCATGGCATTGCCAAGCATGTATAGCCACAGGCTTACCAAGTGACCCTTCTCCCACTGCTGCAAACATTTGTGGGAGATATAACTACAAAAAAGAAGCCTGAGACACTGATGGAGAAAGACAGAAGTAAATCTGACCAAACACCGGTACAAAGTGAAGTCTGAGTCTTAGGAAGTGGTCAGAAAGGAGATGAAGTATTGCTGCTTTTCTTTTCCTCTTGTGTTAGTAGGCTGTCGTCCAACTTAGTAGGGAAGAGATGGTCAATACCTCTGCCTGGCTACTCTAACCTATTTTTACAACATTTTGCTGCTAAAGTAACTTAGATTTGCCAACTTAGATTTCCTTTGATTCTTCATGGGGAAAAGTCCTTTGTGGGTGAAGGGTTGGTTCTCTGGGCTTGTGGGTTAAGTTTCCAAACATTTCGTTACCAGACTAGATAATACCTTCAGTGGAGTTTAGGGGATGTCTGTGTAAATGTTCTTCTCTTTGTAAGGGCTTCTGTGGTCAATAAGTCTTGTGATGAGTCGGTGTGTCAAGCGAGCACAAAATCCTTTATGGTAATTGAGAAAACTGTTTGTACTATTTTATCTAGACTTCTAGTCTGTGAATCCTGGTGAGGATGATGATGATGATGATAATTACTTTTTAAGAAGATACTTGGTTGATACTTAGAATGCTGGCAGCACCAGTCAATGATATTTGTGAATGTTAGTAGGTAAGGCATGAGTATGTGCCTCATTTTTTTTTTTCAGATGCAAAGGAAGTCTTGATTGTGAAGCTTGCCAGAGTACACTAAATATTGACCGTGTGTGTTCATTAAGTAGTCCTGACAGTACTTTGAGCACAAGCTCTTCGGGACAGTCAAGTCCTTCCCCTTGTAAAAGATCTAACAGGTAGGAATTGTAAATAATTACAGCAGTGAATCACATCTAGTGCTAACTTTGCAATTTGTGCTAATGAGGCATGGGAGGCATAGTTTTGTGTCTTTGCAAACATATTTTTTTGCTATTATTTTCTTCTTTTTGTGTGTGTCAAAACCAAGATGAATTTACATCTAACTTGCTGTTACATATGAACAGGAACTAGAGTTAATACTTTTAAATAAGGCAAGTTTTGTTTGAAAATGGGTAACCATAATCTCTGTTTTTTATGTAACAGCTTCTGTTGGTTTTCCCATTTCAAAGAAAGAAAGATTGGAGTATATTGTTGTGTTGTGTATTGTGCTTTACTTACCCAAAAGCTTTCTTACAACTTTTTTTTGTAGGAGCTTTATGTAAGATCTAAGGGTCCTGATGTTAAAGTAGCAATTCAGCAAAGTTATAACTGTGTACAAACCCCACACACCTCATTGTTTTAAAGCTGTAAGCTAACAAAGTTCTTGTGGCTTTGAATTCAGTGAATCAATTTTATTACATATTCTTAAAATATAAATGATTATATTTTGAATAGTTCAACAGAGAGGACAAATATGAGCAGTTTTGTTCAGTTGGAAGTCTGATCATTTACAAACATAAAACTATCATGCTACTCTGACAATTGCCATGACAACTAGGTTTCTCTAATTTTTTTAAAAAAGACATTGGTATTACTAAAGCTGAGGGCAAATGTTTGACAATTTTTTGTTGGGGGAAAAAAAAGGAAAAATCTTAATAATTGTTAGGTTAAAGACCATCACCATATTTTTCGATCGTCTTAAAAGCATTGAATGGCTACAGTTTACGTGTCCCCCTTTTTAAAAAGACATCTTTTTTTTTCCTGCTCGTAACAAACCAGTTAGATTTGGTTATATGAGAACATCACTTAAGGTAAATGAAATTAGCAGTTGCTAGGAAGAAAAGCTATTTTGAACAGTTAATGACTCTGGTGCTTTAGCTGATCAGGACTGAAAAGAAGCTGCTACAGTACTGCTTTAATAGTGATGGATGGCATGCATCTAGGATTTGCTAAAGACTTCCCCCCAAAAAGTCTCCCTTTTCTTTCTTTCTTTAGCTGTGATTGGTAATCCAGCTAAATTGGGCCAGCACTCAGTAAATCAAAATTAAAATTTTGAATTTGCTTAGAATTATCCTTTTTCATATTGGATGACTGAAAACATTTTTTTAATACTGGCCTAATATTTTTGGATTTTGAAGATACAGAAATGTTTCTCAGTACTTCATGCTGCAAAAAATATCTTAAAAAATACATGTGAAAGTTTTGATTCATTTTGGTCTCAGTTCCCTTTTGAAACTTCAAAATATTTAACATGAAAGAATTTCTGGTATTCGGTTTAATAGGTTTTGAGTATCCCTCTGGATGTATACTGTTATATAACAGATAAATTCTTAGTGGTGCTTTCCTTTATATTATAGCATATCAGATGATGAACAGGAAAGTGGCTGTGATACTGTGGATGGTTCTCCCAGCTCTGACTCCTCAGGCCATGACAGCCCATTTCTAGCAAATCGTTTTTCAGAAGCCTCTAATAAAAAAACAGAAACCAGAGCCTCTGCCAACCTAGAAGCCAAACCAACTGTATGCACTGTGGTTGTGCCACCAATGAGGATACAGAACAGGTTAAATGTCGACGGGCAAATGACAAACTCAGGTACTTGGGGGGAGTGGGTGGGGTTGTTTTCTTGGTCAGCCTGTTTAACACTGATTGCTTGCAAATGTTTGGGTAGTTGATTATTCTCGTTTCCTGAATTGCTCTCAAATCCTTTAAAAGATTGTATCTCTGGAAAACAAAGATGTCCTATGTAGGAGCTTTGCATGAAAGTCTTCGGGCAAAGGAGCATGTATCATTTGTAAGTTTATGCTAGAAAATGTTAGAAAGCGCGGGGAACTTTTTCTGCAGGATGGACCTGACGTGCCATTTTTACAAATTGCTTCATCATTGACAGTTCTTCTGGAGAAGTTTTACTGGAACAAAAACAGCAGGAAAAAGAGAGGATTTAGAGCTTCGACTTACAAACACACTTACTTACGAGTGGAATTTCCATTGTAAGTTGTTGCTGTCTTAGGCAGAGTCAGATTTGAGGACAATTCTTACAGTGATCATTAAGCAAATCACTGCCCTAATTAAACGTATCATATGATTGTTAAAGAAATCCAGGTTCACCAATGGACAATAGCAAAAAAAAAAAAGTAGCAAATCATGATCATGTTGTCACAGGATGCTGCAGCTGGTGCTAAATGCAAGCACCTAAATTGCGATCACGTGACTGCAGGGGTGGTGTGATGATTGTAAGTGCAAGTACAGGTCATAAGTCTCTTTTTCCAGGGCTGATGTAACTTTGAACAGTTATTAAATGGTTGAAAGTTGAGGATTACCTGTTGTGTGCATGACTTTCCATTCACTCAGATTTTATATAATAATGAAGCCGATTAATGTCTATATAATCCTTCCTCACCCCATCCCCCAAATAATCAGGATTGATGAGGTCTTCATCCCAAAACCTCCACAGAATTTTTTAGGTAATGTTTAATATCAGCAATACAAAGTTTTTATTTTACTTGAATAATAAACAAAATTATAGAAGTGACCGTATTTGTATTTTCTTAGTTAATACCTGCCAACAGCTGGTAAAACGTCGATCTGCTCGTGTAAAAAGCAACCATTCTTCTGGCTTGGGTAATCGTCAGCGAAAATTTATGTCAGCATTCCATCAGCAGCATTCAAACCTCAGTCAAGTACGTGTGAGAATATTATATTGCAAATACAATTTTCTAACTCATTCAGGCTGCTCATTTTAATCTAAAATTGTTTGCCACTGTTGTAATGATTCCTTGATGTAAATTCCTACAAGCCAAGAGCAACATCAATAAATACAATGTATTGTCTGTGACTGCTTCTACTTCTTGAATATTTATCTTTTACTATTTATAACATATGCTGCAGAGATTTGTATCTCTAGGGCAAGATATATGGTGCTCAAGCCTTGAAGACTTCTCAATTTAGCTCTATAGGAGCTGTTGTTTCAGTTAATTAGATGTATCACAACTATTTGAATGGAATGAACTCATTGTAGGAAAGATACTTTGTGTGTGAGAGAGAAAGCAGGCTCATGCATGTGCAAGCTGGAAAAATGTTGTTTTTTTCTTGTTTTGTTCAAAACTGGAATAACCTAATGAAATATACCAGCAGTTCATTCAAAGTAGATAGGAAAATGCTATTGTCCCAATGGATTGCATCTGCATATGGCTATATTTGGGAACTTGAAATGGGTATTAAACAATTTTTTTACATCATTGTTTGAAATGGTATATATTAGAAAAAAAAAGGAAGAAACATACTTCCTGTGGTATTTGAGACTGCATTAGTAGGACAGAGAGAAAGGATTAATCTTTTAAAATTAACTACTATTTCTCTTCAACTTCCTTGAACAGGTTCAGCCATTTGGATCTGGGTCTCAGGAGTGGAATGGAAACTGTGGTCATTGGAGGCAGCAGACATTCATCCCAAATAATGTTGCTGGTCATGCATTCTCTCTTCCACATGGAAGTCCCACTCATACTTCAGTTCATGCACAATTGGCTGGAAATACACATCTTGGAGGACAGCCTGCAATTCTACCTTACCCATCATCTGCATCCCTCAGTACTGTTGCACCTGTGGCCCACATTTTTGCATCCCCATGTACCTCAAGACCAATATTACATCATCCCGGTTACAGTATTTCTCATCACGGTGGCATAGTTCATCAGATCCCAGTGGGCATAAATCCCCGACTATTGCCTTCTCCAAACATTCAACAGACTCAATATAAACCATTTTTCCCACCACATTCTTACATTGCATCACCTGCTTACACAGCATTTCCATTGAGTCCAACAAAACTCAGCCAATATCCATTTATGTGAGATTCAAATTACAGTATGCTGTCATATATACATACACATACACACACACACACACACACACAGATATATATAGAGAGATGTGATTTGAGAGGAAAACATGGTATTTAATAAATATTAGCCATGGCACAAGAAAAAAAAATTTTTTTTTTAAATCATGTTAGACTTGGGTGCAATTTAAATAACCTTGAGCTTTAACTCACTTTTAATGTGTGTTTTGCACATTTGGTATAAATATGTCTTTAGTCATGTTACCTTCTTACAAAATAACTCCAAACAGGTGACTTAAGGGAGTAAAAATTCAATTTTGCTCCTACTATTTTTATAAAATTGCCTTCTGATCTAGTGCGAGGCACTTCTACATTTGGGAAGCCATTGAGTGTACAGGTTTAGAGCAACATGCACATGTCATCAGTATCATGTATGAGTAACTTGTTTGTATTATGTATCTTGATGTTCTGTGTTGAATCACATACCTAAAAAGGTTGAAATGTTCTCCACATTGCATGTGTCCCTTGCATGGACAAAAATGCAGTTGCCTAGAATACTGCTCTTAAATGTTGGTGTCTCAGCTGCATTGTAAACCGGTTCCCACATAGTGCCTTAAATATTCAAGGTTGTTAATGTCACTGCATTATAAATGTTGAAGACTGCAGCACTTAACATTCAGATTTGTTGATTCTTTGATAGATTAATGCACGCTCACTACTTTCTTTTTTGTTGTGCGTGATATGATTTTAGTACTGGGTGAGATTTCTTTTTTGGAAAACAGCATGTGTTGCTGTTAAACGAATTCCGCTGTCTGATAGTTTTCCTTAAAATAAGCTTCAAGAAAAGCATTTTGTAGTGTTTAGGAAAAGTTGATTCATTTAGCTTGTTGAATTTTTTAAAAATGGTGTTTTATACTGTCTGGTGGAACTGCAATACAATCTAAAGTAGTTTATTTTCAAAGTGTTTTATATCCAACTGGATTTAATAACCTGTTTAAAGGTATAGTAGGAATTATCTGGGTAGATAGCAAAAGAAAATAAAAGCAAAATGCTTGTTGATTCATACTGTGGTTTCATCTTAGC
Organism: Notechis scutatus; assembly: GCF_049901735.1. Classification (NCBI taxonomy): domain Eukaryota; kingdom Metazoa; phylum Chordata; class Lepidosauria; order Squamata; family Elapidae; genus Notechis; species Notechis scutatus. The sequence goes on along the minus strand of NC_142009.1, from coordinate 250,201,385 downwards.
TTGAGCAAACCATGCAGTATTTAATAAATAGTAGCAGAATATTTACTGTTGAAGCTTGAAATGATGTGAGTACTTTTTGTGCAATTTTTCATTTATGCATGGGAGAGGTTTTAGCTTTTTTACATTATGGTATTTGTTCTAGAGTTTGGGGAGTATTTTCTTATTTAAATACATTCCATCAGGGACAACAGATGACATGCATTTTCCCTAGGTAGTCAATCTCTGTGTTTATTTTGTTCAGATGAAATTGCTTTTGCAGCACCAAAGACTTAATCATCTATTTTCTATAAAAGGTAGCAACTTTTTTCATAGACCTCAAATATACTGTAGTGCTATGGTGGATTTAAAGGAAGTGAGGCTGTGATCTAGCTTGTGAGGCAAATAATAAATTGCATCATTTATCTTGAATGTATCATAGATAAGCTGCTATATAATGATTGCCACTTCAAATAGCTGTGAAATTAGGTGATTTAACTAGTTTTTAGCCTTCTAATTTCTGTATGTCTAATTACATGAAATGGAAGTAGAGGGTTGATTTTGTTTTGTTTCCTTTCATGTTTGGAGTGTTGTAACTACTATATTGTAAATGATGGAAAACAATTCGCATATGTTACTTTGAGTGTGTTATTTGCATCAGTATTTTATCTCTATTAACTATCATTGCATATAAGTGGCTGTATTCATGTAATATAATTTTTATGTGTTCATATTGACATTGTGCAGACGCTTAAACTACTTACTTACCTTTTTAAATAAATGTTCCTGGAATATGGTTCTTGCAGCATAGACTGGAATAGGAGTGGAAAGAGTTTCTTTCAAGCACAATCCTATGCATGTTTATTTAAAAGCGATCCTACTGACTTCAGTAGGGCTTGCTTCTAGGAAAGTGTGCTTAAGATTGAAGCCTAAGTAGTCCAGCAGTTGAAAGAGTTTTTTTCCTTTGCTCCATTAACACAAGCAGTGTTTTATTTAATGAATGTCTAATTGAAATAAATGTGCCTGCATCTGAAATATAGCAGTATTAGTTCATTTAAAAAAAACACACAAGACCAGCAGTACATTGTAATGACCGAACATGGTAATAAATTCTCTCTTTCCCATGATGCTTGAAGTACAATCAGAGAGCCACAACTCTGCGGGCCCAGTGGAGGCAGTTTTGCCACCAGCCTTATTGAGCAAAAGCACTTCTGAAATACTGAAAAGATTAAAAACCAGTTTGTGGAATTGAAAGAATTGCTACTGAAAGAAAAAAAAGACTCAGTAGGCCCATATTAGTCATTGAGTGTACCCAAAGGAGTATGCTGGATTTCAACTTCAGTGATTTCTCAACAGATAATTGTATGCATTTTGTATAAACAGACTTCTCTTTATGTATGTATCTCTCTTAACACAAGGGTAACCTGATACCTTTGAAAACTTGGTCGTTTTCTGAAACTTACATAGAGGAAATCCAGAAAATCACCAAGTAAATTTTTCATTCTTCTTAATATTTATGGTTCTGTAAATTCCTGTCTTAAGTTCCCAGTTTTGGAAATGGGGTTTCTTGAGTGCTGTCTCCATTGCTGGCATTGGACTCACCAAGACTCACAAAAAACATAAGATAACTTACTTTTCCACAACAATTGAATGGAGGAAAAAGTTATCCTTAAAAACTGCATCTTCCTTTCTCTGAAGTATTTACTTTGCTTTTCAGTTGCATTCAGGATATAAAGCTAATGGACATGAAACAATATGCCAGGTTAAACACTAACATTTTATCAGTATACTCCAGAAGAATCCTGTGGCACTTTGTGTACTGTAAAACATACATTTTTAACTTTTCAGAAGTGAAAAATAGGATCTACCACAACCAACACTAATAATAATATACAGCCAGTTCTTTAATGAGATTTGCAAAGAAGGATTGGATCGTAATGCCCTCTCTCAGGCTGTAATCCATGATTTCACTCCAGAGCAGTCAAGTTGACTCTGGTTAGCTATTGAATAGCTTGGCTACTTGGTGGCTGTAGCTAATACTTTTTAAATAAAACACTGCACGATAAATTGTGTACTATTTTTAATTTGGAGAGTAATTTTTATATTAATTCCTTGTATTCAGTTTTTAACTTTAATTCAGGGTGTGTTATTGATCAAATATACTACTGTATTTACTGATTAATTTGCTTTTTTAAAAGAAATACTCTGTACTTAACTGCTAAATTTAACTTGATTTTTGTTAAAACTAAAATTCACACTGCAAACCATAGATTTGTTTTAGGACTGAGTATATAGGTTTGGTTGTTAAGTTTGAACTATTATCGCTTAATGGTTTGGAGAATTGTGGCTTTTTTGTTCCTGATTTCTGTGCTACACTAGTTTGTCATGTAGCAATTGCACTGTGCAATATTACAATAAGAGGACTGGGAAAATTTTTATGGATATAATGTTTCCTACAGTTTGCGATAGTATTTCTCTCTAGTTCTCAGCGATTTAAATGTGACCAAGCCTTCTGTACTTTGTCACAAAAAGCGGGTTTTCCAGGTGACTATTTTGGTGAGTGTCAAAATAAGAATTTATGGTGTAATACTGTCAAGATTCACTTTGAATTAAAATATATATTGCAGCAATTGCTCTTGTTGGCTTTTATTTATACTTTTTTAAAAAAAAAAACTACATTTGTCAAGTTATATCCCAACTCATGAAGGCATAGCCATGTTTAGAAGGGAAGATCAAATCTTTAGCATCATTTCTTTATTTATCAAATTTAGATACCACTCATCTCCATCTCAATATTTGAATTTTGTGCTGATAGGAAAAGTTTCAAAGTGGCAGGAAAGTATTTGTGTTGACACCTTTAGACAAATTGATAGAGGAAAACAAATCTTCTGTAAGAATATTTAATGAACATAAAGTCATTACATTTTATGGGAAAATGTTCATGACATTCCTATGTATAAAGTTCTGCTCTAAAAACATGAGAATTCCGCATAAAAATAACTTTAATGAGCAAGTTGGCGCCATTAATTTAAGAGAGGAAGACAAAGGGAAGGAAAAGAAATAGATGTGATATATTTGGTGGTGAATGTTGCACCATTGTATGCATTTAACTTGAGATAGTAAAAAACCTGCCTTGTGCACAATGCCCAGAGTTTTCCAGGCTATGATAGTAGTCTATTTCTAGCATAACACGAGACAAGAAATCAGGCTGAAAATAAAAAAAGTATAGCTAGTTTAGGACTATCCAACTTCAAAATTATGGGCATAGCTGAGGAAACAAACATAGGTAAAATTATTCTAAACAAAGATTTGAGAGGTTTGAAATCTTTCATACAAATCCTTGTGCATTTCCATGCAGTGGTGAGCTAGTATTTATCCTATTCATAGTTTTCCTTCTATTGTACTCTAAGAAAAAATTGTGGTCAATTTCTTCTTGATGATTCTGGGTATATTTTGTTACATAGATGATTTATGATTGCCATTGAGTTTCCTATAGAATTGTACAAGTGAAAAACAATGTATTGATGGTCAGGACTATATTATGTCTTTGTGCTAGTACTTTACCCTTGACACTTTGTTCTGTGCTATCAATCACACACAGAATTAGTTTCTGGTACAAACTCAAGAGTGTTTAATTTAAAACAAAGTAGCACAGGCACATGTTGCAGACTTTCTGCTATAAATGCCTAGAAAAACGACAAGAGCTTACTTTTCCAGAGAGACAAATCACAGGTCCAAGAGCAGTCGGTATCCATTTCAAAGTCCAATCAGGTAATCCAACACGGCAGGAGAACAGAGTTTTAGGATGGGGCTGTGAAGTTTTATTTGCTCCAAAGAGCTGGACAGGCACATACTCTTTTCTTATAGTTCTCCCTGCTAACTTTCAAGTAGGTCACTTGACTTTCTTGCTCTATCCTTTGTAATTTGCTATTTGTTGCAGGGCTCAGGATCTCACCCAATTCAGTTTCTGGATCAGCTAGCCAAAGTGGCACCATATGTCCTCAAGTGTCTCTTTTACTAGGTCAGACTGGCACTTAGCTTGGTCAAACATTTCAGTTTGTGAATTTGAATTTGAACCCGATTTCCTAAATCATCTTGAGGTTCCATCTACTTCTTGATGTTGGGCTGTTTTGTGTACATCTATAACATGTATGGCATAGAAACAAATCAAGAATAAAATCCTTTCATATTTATTTACACAAGCCCATCAGTGTTTTACATAACTATTTCATTGCCAGATTACCCAAAGTGTTTTTCTCATATGGGTATTATTACATTTATTTTTGCAGAAATAAAACCATATAGCAAATTTGTACGTGGCATTTCAAAGAATTGGGGAATAAATAAATAGTGTTAATAGTGGGGAATAAATACAGTTAATAGTGGAGAATAGTTATTTCAAATCTGGTTGAAGATAACAGATTTTTTTTAAAACAACATACAAAAGAAAGACGTGAATTGGGGACTATACTCAAAACTAAGCATGCAGTTTTTATGGCTGGCATTGATTGATAGATTGATTGATGCTAGCACCACATCATTCCTATTTCCTTATAGAAGTTTCAAATGTATTGTGGAAAATTTATCCATTTATCGTAAAGCATGTGATTAGAAAATGGCTGTGCAATATCATTATTCTATGCCTATGTTGTATTTCAATTTGATTTCAGTCTGGTTGAATACAGTTTGTTGACCAAGATGAAATGGTTTTTGATTGTTCTATTTAGTGGCTTGTGTAAGAACTGCAAAGGGAATTGCATGTGTATTTTGCATAAATTGCATGTGCACCTGCTAATGTCCTATGGAGCTGCTAACTTTGATTGTATTTTTCCAATCATGCTGAAAATAACTTGGATAGGAAGCATTACTGTGTGGGTTGAACTTAACCTATTTCACAAAAGCCATATGTTCTTGTAGGCAGAGTCCTGACTAACATTTTTTCAATTGATTTTTCAATATTTTCAGCATCTGGTTTCTCTAGGCATATCTCAAAAATAAACCCTAATTAAATGTTGAGAATCTTTAAAGGTGGAGGAGGAGGAGTCTGTCATCCTTGTCAGAACTGACAGTGGTATTTGGTGAAAATGTATGTTTTTAAATTATCAGAATCTTGTAAATGCTTTTAGATTATCTTATGTCCTGTCTTTTCCAGAGCAGTGGATACAGTGGTTTTTGTGTATCCATATATTAATTAGCCATTTCACATTTTGGAAATATTTTGTTTACCAATAAACTTATTTTGCTGCCAGTTATGTATAATTAAACAAAATAACTAAATCTGAAAAATTGCTTCAAGAAATAATCAGCACTTAGATTTTAAACTTTTGACTTTCTGCATTTGTCCATAACTCTCTTTACGGATATTGACAAGTTTCAAGTTTTACAAAAGCATACATGCTTTTTTTTCTGCCTTAGCAAAACTTCTCTACCTCTGCAAAATGAATATGCTTTATGTTCAGTACAAAGTCATTGTCTCCCCAGTGGTCCTAGTATCTAGCTGTTGCTCCTGAATGCCAGGTTGGCCTGCAATAAGCCTTCCTCATCCAAGATTTAATCACAAATGACAGGCATGTATAATTTCAACTTGGATTAGCATGAGAGGGTTCTCATGAAGATGTGCCCAGGCAAGTATAGCATTAATTGCAGCCACAGGACAGGTTCATTTTTTTTATCATTTAAGAGATTTATGGCTTCTAGAGATGGGTCTGTGACAACTCACCATGGCCAATTCAGAATGGCCAACTCTCCACAGCCAACTCGTGGGATAACTCCCATGGCCAACTCGCCATGGGGCAATTCATCACAGGACAATTCAAGGCTGTATTAACCATTTCATTCAATTACTTTTATTATCAGTGACCACATTTTCGTTGAAATTGTATTTCTGGATTGGCTTTAATTTTATTATTATTAGTCATGGTTCCATTGAAATTAATTTAACTTTCGGATTTGTTGAATTGTCCTATGGCAAGGTGTCCCACGGTGAGTTGGCCATGATGAGTTGCCCAATCTAGAGACACTGCTTTGTAGATAATTGGATGTAAGACCCTACATGTGAAACAACTATAGAAACAAAAGGGACTTCTGCTGCTATACCAATCTCCCTGCCTACTTGAGCTGTTTTATGTTGCAGGGTAGCAGTAGAATGTCCTATCCTTGTATGGCTGCAAGATTCTAGCCCACTTTCTCTGGACATGGAGTCTGAAGCAGCTTGGGAATCTATGGCCACCATGACAACTATCAGCCTGACCTAAACAATCATTTTGTGCAAATAGTGACCACATATGAGATCTGATGTTTGTCTCAGAGGGTTGTAAAATGATATGTGTATTTGAGATATCAACATCAGTCTCTTGTTATGGTCTTGTTACTCTTTAATTCCTTTTGAGCTTTCCAGTGCTGGTCTGCACTGCAGTACAATAGAACCTCTTTAATTGGTCGTCCCCCAAGCCTGATACAACTGGATTTCAGAGTGAGCTTGGGAAATTCCCTAGGCTTCCAAACAATGGCCTTTGCCACCATTTGGAATGAAAATGGGCGTTGGTACCTACCTGATATGCCCATTCTTGTCGAGCTGCGTAGAGCATCCAGATAGTGGGAGGTGCTCCAGTCTTCACTCTTACAGGCTGAGCTATAATTGAGGAACGCTCCTCCTCCTCCACGTGACTCCTCCATGCATTCCCCAGTTTTACGAAGACGAGAAGACAACAACTATCCTCTCATGTCAACTAAAATACAAGTCTCAACTATAAACTATATACATCATTGGCCGAAACAGGATTCCCCACCAGACGGACCAATTAGGGTGGGGCTGGATGCTCTACGCAGCTCGACGAGAACGGGCGTATCAGGTAGGTACCAACGCCCATTCTCCGTAGAGCTGCTGCGAGCATCCAGATAGTGGGACATACCAAAGCATGGCCTGTCCTACGGGAGGGACTCCGTCTGGTCCGGAATCACCTCTGGTTCTCTCGCCACCTGTTGAAGGACTCGCCTGCCGAAGGACGCTTCTATTGAAGCGTAAACATCGATCTTATAGTAGCGTATAAAGGGAGACGGAGACGCCCAGGTGGCCGCTCGACAGATATCATGAATCGATGCCTGAGTAGCCCAGGCTGCCGAGGTAGCTGCACTCCTTGTAGAGTGAGCGGTTATCCCACTAGGAACAGGAAGGGCCTGAGCCAAATAGGCCTTGGATATGGTAGCTCTAATCCAGCGGCCAACAGTAGATGGGGATACCTTGCAGCCCAGCGTCTTTGGCTGAAATGACAGGAACAACAACTCTGACTTCCTGATAGATTGTGTACGATAGATATAGATACGAAGTGCCCTTCGGACATCGAGAGTGTGCCACTGCCTTTCCCTTTCTCGAGAAGACTTGGGGCAAAAATTAGGCAGGACCAATTCCTGTGCCCTGTGAAATGCCGAGTTGATTTTAGGCATAAAGGCGGGGTCTGGTCGCAAAACCACTCGATCAGTGTGGAAAACACATAGGTCCTTTCTCATGGATAGAGCTGCTATTTCAGATATCCTTCTCGCCGATGTTACTGCCACCAGAAACACCACTTTGAATGTGAGAAACTGAAGTGGCGCCTCCCTGAGAGGCTCAAAGGGAGGTTTAGTCAATGCCATGAGAACCTTATTAAGATCCCAGGTCGGGTATCTGTGAATCACTGGAGGGTGCAGATTGGAAGCCCCTCTAAGAAATGCCCTGATGCGAGGGTGGTGGGAAAGTGAGCCAGAAGAGCTGCCGGCGACCACCGTTGATAGGGCTGTGACCTGCCTTCTCAGGGTGTTGGGGGAAAGGCCCCTATCTAGCCCGTCTTGTAGGAAAGCCTGGATTTGTGCAATTGAAGGGGAGAGCGGGTTGATGGAGGACTTATGGCACCACTTACAAAAGCTGTTCCAGGTTGCGTTATAAATGCGGGTAGTCGAAGGCCGCCTTGCTGCCATGATGGTATTGATGACCTGGACTGACAGGCCCTCATCTTTTAGCCTTTCCCGCTCAACCTCCAGACAGCTAACTGAAGCCACTGTGGATCTGGATGCTGAAGAGGTCCCTGGGACAGTGAGATCCTGTCTGGGGGAATTCTCCACGGTGGGGCCACTGACAGATTGCGAAGATCTGCAAACCACGGTCTCCTAGGCCAATATGGGGCTACCAGGAGAACTTCCGCCCTTTCGAATATCAACTTCTGAATCACCTTGGGAATCAACGGGAGGGGAGGGAAGGCGTACAGAAGCCCCGTGGGCCAGGGGCAACGCAGGGCATCATGGTTCTCTGCCCCGTTGTCGGGATATCGAGAGAAGAATCTTGGTGTCTGGGCATTGAGTGGAGATGCGAACAGGTCTACCAGAGGCTGACCGAATATCGCTGCTGCCTCCCTGAACAGTGAGGGGTGCAGGCGCCATTCCGATTGATCCAGAGTGGCCCTGCTCAGCCATTCTGCTTGGAAATTTGAGGCCCCTGAGATGTGTTCCGCCCTGATGGATAAGAGATTTACCTCTGCCCACCGACAGAGCCGTTCGGCCTCCCTCATGAGGCGGATGGAATGAGTGCCCCCTTGACGGTTGATGTGAGCCTTGTAGTGTTGTCTGTCAAGACTAGTATGTGGCGCCCTCGCACCTGAGGGAGAAAGGCGCGCAAGGCCAGGTATACTGCGTGAAGCTCCAGCCAGTTGATGCTGCAGCGCCGCTTGGTTGCTGACCAAGTTCCTTGAGCTGAAAGAGACTGCATGTGGGGCCCCCATCCGGAGAGGCTGGCGTCTGTCGTGAGAGTGACCCTTTGGGGCTCCTTGAAGAGATGACCTTTGTTGGTAGTGGGTCTGGTCCACCAGAGGAGGGAGGCGAGAACCCTTGGAGGAACTTTCACCACGAGACCTGAATTGCTCCTTCCGGAACGCTGATAAGGCAGGAGGAACCATTGCAGGGATCTAGAATGTAAGCGAGCCCAGGGAACAATAGATATGCATGAAACTAATTTCCCAAGTAACTTGGATAAGTCCAGTAAAGAGGCCTTTCTAACCCGCCTAATAGCCCTGATAGCTTTTTGGATACTGCTGAATCTTTATTGGGAAAGGAAGACCCTCTCTTCAACTGAATCAACCACTGCCCCTAAGTGAGCTATTCGGGTAGAAGGGCTAAGCTGGCTCTTCTCCCAGTTTACGAGGAAGCCATGAGCCTGAAGCACCGAGAGGGTGGTCTTAGTGTCACTCTCGGCTTGATGTCGGGTAGGGGATAGTATGAGAATGTCATCAAGATAGCAGTGAATGCGGATAGGGAAGTGTCTGAGGTGAGCCGCCAGAGCTGCCAACACCTTGGTGAAGGTCCTCGGGGCCGAAACGAGACCAAAGGGAAGGGCCACGTATTGAAAATGTTGATGGTTGTAGCAAAATCTCAAATATTTGAAACACGAGGGGTGGATGGGGATATGGAGGTATGCCTCAGAGAGGTCAATGGATGTGAGCCAGTCTCCCTTCCTGGTGCCTTTTAAGATAGACTGAAGTGTATGCATTTTGAATTTATGATGGGCAATGTAGCGATTGAGCCTCTTCAGATCTAAGATGGGTCTCCAACCCCCGGAGTGCTTAGGAACCAAGAAGAGGAGGGAATAAAAAACCCCTCCCCGCTGTGAAGGTGGCACGGGCTGGATGGCCTTGATATCAGAAAGATGTTTGATAGCGGCTTCTATGAGAGCCCGCTTAGTCGGGTCTCTTGAAAGGGGAGAAACCATGAAGTGTTCCGGAGGAGAAGACTGAAACTGAAGGGAGAGACCAAATCTCACAGTGTTCCTAACCCAAGCATCCGAAGTGGAAGATTCCCACTGATCGGCAAAATACTTGAGGCGCCCGCCAATGGGATAAGTGGCTGAAGGCCTATCTGGGATGGCGGGACGCTTTATTCCCTGCACCCCGGAAGGGCCTCCTGTAGCTGCCCCCCTTCTGTTCCTGTCTCCCGAGTCGCTCTGGTCCTGATAGGCCGGCCGAAAGGTCGGGGAACTCTGGTACCTAGGGGTGAAGGATGGTTGGAAGGAGGTGTGAAATGAGCCCCTCCGAAAGGGCTGGGGCCCTCTGGACGCTTGCCTGCGAAAAAGTGATGGGAGGAACTTCTTCTTATTCCGGCTCTCCATCAACAATGGCTCCAGTGCCGGACCAAACAATTTGCCCCCCGATATGGGAGCTGAGGCCAATTTAGTTTTATTCTTAATGTCGGCCTGCCAGTGTCTAAGCGAAAGCAGCCTTCGGGCAGTAACGTGCGAGGAGATGGCCCGAGAAGAAAATTTTACAGAATGAAAGGTTGCATCGGCCGCAAATTCCACTGCAGCCGTGAGTTTGGCAATGTCCTGATGGGCCCTGGTGTTTGACGGGGGGACATGCTGTTTCAACTGTCTGAGCCACCTGATGGAAGATCGGGTGAAAAATGACGCGGCTGTGGCAGACCGAATGGCCCAAGCATCCGCCTGGTGCACCCGCCGTAGCGCCATCTCTGCCCGCTTGTCCTCTGGCTTCAGCGCCTCCAGAGCGTCAGTGGGATTAGAGGATGATGCTAGCCTCACTATGGGGTCGTCCACTTCAGGAGTGTATAACATGCCAGAGAATTCCGGGTCGAGATTAAACAATCTCTTGTCCTGGCTGGAAGGGGCGGGAGGGGCCCCCGAAGAGGCCAATTGCCTCGCGACCAGGTCAGAAAAGATTGGAGGGGTAGGAATGACCTTGGTTTCGACAACCGGCTGTCTGAATATAGAATCTTCTGGGGCCCCCGGGGTCGCTGGAGATGGTTCAGAGGGGGACTGGGAAGTCAGGCCCGAAATATTTCTTGCCTTAAATAGCAAGGACTTAAAACAAATGAGGCTTAAAGAGGCCTACGAATACAGGTTGGTCAGGTGGAATGCCCTCGTCCTCTGACATTTCTCCCTCCATAGGGTCTACCTTGAAAAAGGGTTCGGAATATTGTAGGGACCCCCTATCTGATCCTTCCTCTTCCCTGAAGGGTTCAAAGCCAATTTCCTCCTCTTCCTGAGCCTCCTCCCCTTCCAGGAAGGGAGCCTCCATTTGGGAAGGTACCTGACCATGTTGCGATGCCAGTCTGGAGAGGGATCTTCCGGACATAGATTCGACCTCGGGTGCCATCACTTGGGAACCTGGTCTGGACAGCTGCTGTATACCTTCTGCTATTCCTTGACGGATAGCCAACTGCATCCACTCTCTAATATTGTCCGGAACGATGGTTGTGGATGGGTCTTCTGGGCGTAGGCCCGCAGCAGTTGGTGTGAACGTCACTTCAGGTGCTCGAGAGGCCTGGCGGTTCCGGGCAGGTGAGCTGCACCTGGAAGGAGAAGGCTGTTCTGGCAGGGAGGGGGCGGGTAGAGCAGGGGTTACAGAAAGCGAGTCTTTGGACCGTTTGTCAAACTCCTTCTCCAAGGCCTTATGGCGCCTTAGGGCATCCATCTGAGAGGCCTTGGATGAGTCCTTGTCCCGTTTGCGCAAATAGTGCGTCTTTGATTTAGCCTTCAATGAAGGACGGCTGGGATTGTCCTCTGCCATGATATCAAAAAGGATATTATATCACAAAAAGGCGGTTGGCACGCCTGGGAGTTCGACCTACAACGCAGGCCGGTTGTCCTAAAGTTGGGCCGCGTCCCCCTTTTGGAAAAAATTTTTTTGTTTTATTCTATTTATTTATCTATCTATCTATATATTTATTTATAATCTTTTTTTTTTTTGAGGGTGGAACCCAAAGGTGCCAATCGAATTCAAAGAAAAAGAATAATAATAATAGGCTGTTGTATCTTATTCTTATTCAAATAATAAAAAGAAAAACAAAAATTTATGAATAGACTCTAACCATCCAATAGGCCAAATGAACGCTGAGGCCAGGAAAAATAAATATCAACAAAGCCAAAAAAACAACAAGCAAGGGCCTCCTGAGGCAGCTTCCCAAAAAAAATGGGAAGTAGGTGCCTGCGCCTCTGAGCGAGCTGCGGAAAAAAAGCCAACTAAAATTGAAAAGAGGGGGCAACAGGTCACAGAGCCACACTACCTTCCAAAAGCCTAGGCTCCACACGGCCTGCCGGTCCCGCTATGGGCCTGCACTAACTTTGCAGCACGATCGGAGAAATACAGAAAAAGAAAAAATCAAATTCAAATCAAAATCAAAATGGCGGCCGGCCACGAGGCGCGCCCAAAATGGCTGCCGGCCCCAGCGTGAATAGCTCAGAGATGACATAAGCCCTTTAAAGATAAAAGGCCAGCCGGAAAGCAGGCGAAATTAAGGGGCTGCAGAAGAAGGCTCTCCTTCTTCCAAGGCGTTCGTGGGGGGAAGGCGCAATGGAGCGCTATTTATAGCGCAAGCAGAAGCCGCTGCTTAGATGCAGCACGGCTTGAAAAACAACAGAGAAAAGGGGAGGGGGGATGGGGGGCAAAAAGGCTCCAAATCCCCCTATCTCCCCCTTAAAGGGCGAAAAAATCGCTCCTTAACTAAATTTGGGACAAAACTAAATGCACAGGGATCAAGGAGAAAGGAGATATCAAACCTGAATGTGTAAATAGAAGAAAAAAACCTGGATCGGCCAAGGAGTAAACGTTCAAGCTGCCTGTCTCTAGCGAGGCTGAGCTAAAACTGGGGAACGCATGGAGGAGTCACGTGGAGGAGGAGGAGCGTTCCTCAATTATAGCTCAGCCTGTAAGAGTGAAGACTGGAGCACCTCACACTATCTGGATGCTCGCAGCAGCTCTACGGAGAAAGTGGCAATGCCTTTTAAATTGGATTGCACCTGTGTGGCCTCTCCCCACATGCGGTTTCTGGGGACTCCCTGATTTTGAGGTGCTCTGGAAGATGAAATAACAGAAAGGATGCTTGAAAAAGAAAGATGTTTATTACTGTGATGTAGCTTTTTCCTGGAGGACAATAACATAATTTGCTGTGCCAATCAATCTTCCAGAAATATATGAGAAAAAGAGCAGGCATCTTTCCAAGAGATCCAGTATCAAATAACAGATTAAATCCCAGATTTCTTGGTTAAATCAGCAGTCATCGTATTTGGTGTCTCAAGCCATATTTCAGATGGCGGTAAGGATGAAGTTTTCTAAAGTATGCAAAAGTTATTAAATGAAATGAAATAAATATGGCCCAATGGGGGGATGGAGCCTACAGGTTTTATACTATTTCTGTGCCCAAAGGTGAGTAAAAGCTAAACAGCCTAGGTATCAAAACAAGCCAAACCAGGTCAAGTCCTTTTGTTCTGACCTCCCAAACACGACAAGCCCTTTGTAGTTAATGAAACATACTCTATTAGGAGCACCAGCAGCCGCTCTCTCACAACAGGCTACAAAGTCTCTAAGTCCTGTGGAAAGTAACGCACGCTCCCTTTCCCCCTGAACTGGCCCAACACACCAGGAGTCTCTATCTTCCCACACTTGCAAAGGAAGTCCTGGAAGGTGCACTCGCTTTCTTCCAGCAGCAGAGACACACACAACACGCTCAGAAGGCACTGCAGGTTCCAAGAAGAATTCTGATAATTTCCAGACAGGATTCAGAAGTGCCAGGCTATCAGTGGCAGACCAGCAGGGAAATGAATACATATCTGCCATACTTATTCATCTCCACCCCGCTGCCTTCGATCCCAAGAGCTAGAGTGGGGCTTCGCTAGCAGCAGTGACTCTTCCGTCTCAAGGACCGTCCCATAGATTTCTACTGCTCTCCTCTGCCTGCTGTGCATTCGTGGGTCAGGCACAGGACCCAGCTGTTCCTCTTCCTCATCAGCCACTTCCAGACCTGGGAGCTGTTGAATCTCCATCTGACGGCTGATGGACATCCCAGGCTCTGCCTCTGTCTCTATCTCTGACAGCTCCATTCCCTCTTCTCCCTCAAAGGTCTCAGATTGCCTTGATGGCTCCCATGCTGCCTTATCTGATTTGGCTGCTGAAGGGGCTGGCGGCCGACAGGCCACAAGACCTCTCTTTTCTCTGTCAGATACTACACAGAAAACATACACAGTTCAAATATAGTTTCTGCCTCTCCAGTTTTATTATTTCCAAATGTATTCCACATAAGTTGTTCTTAGATAAGTGTTCCCCAAGCTCAGAATTCTCTTTTCTTCTTCCTTCCCTTCTTTCTCTTGCTTTTCTAGAAACATCCTAAAATGTTTGAATGTGTTTTAGTCTCAAAGCATCACATTTTATTGCCTTCAGAAAAGTCCTATATGACTTTTCATATTAGCTCTTACCCACAGTGCAAGTAAGACTAGGCAACATTTTTTTCTGCTGTGTCCTCATAATCATCTGTTTCACAACTGATACGTCTTACCTCATACTCAGCTCTATTGGGATTAAAGATAAATATTCATCATCATTTTGACATATTTCAATGGCAGCAACAAGCTAGGTACAGTCTGCTAGGTTTTGTCACCTTCTTTGGGAGATAACATTACATTTTTAAAAAACTGGAAATATTGCTAAATATAGGATGCACCAAATTCTGTATTCCAAATTTGTCGTATATTCAAATTTATTTTTTTAATTTTATAATTTTTATAATAGTATATTGTCAGTTTACTTAAGGCTTTTCAGAGTTTCAGAGGCGGCAAGAGCACTGCTACATAAAGCAATGTAGATGACCAGTGCTTTGATTGTATTTTCATCTAGTCTTTTTAGGAAATTGTATTCTGAAAAAAAAAAAACCTGAAATATTTTAAATGTATCATTACTTGATTAAGCATAATGATTCCTTTATGAGCAGATATCTCCACCCCACAAAGTATTATCACCAATCTTAAAATAAGAATTGGCCCATGTTCATATTTTTCTTTAAAGGAAAAATCAAGTTTAAACATCCTATTGAAAAAGGCTCAAATATTCCTTCATTGCTGAAAATAAACCAAATTCTGACTACAGTTAGAACCAAGAACCAAGGTGGCAAGGTGCTAAATAATATCCCTCATTTACTGTGAGGTTGACAGCTAACTCCCAATGGTATTGTTTAACTGAGAAAAATTAAAAGCATTACCTTTAAAATGACATAACTTTAATAAGGAGGTCCTGAATAATTTAACTGCTACCATAATCTGTTTAAAATATTTATGTGAAAGCTATATAAATATGTATTGCTTTCAAGTGTCTATCAGTGTTGTTGCAAAATTCATTTTTACAACATTACTACTTTCCCGTGTTTAAGGATATTTTCATCCATCAAAAAGTAATCTCTTTCATCTGGGTGATACTGCTTGCAGTGTTCTTAACCACTAAATTGGATTTATGATTTTACCTCGTTGCAAAAGTTACAAAGGAGAATTCAATCATTTTCCAGGTTTTTCTTCTTTTTCCTAATACATATGTTTCTTTTTAAAAAATCTACGTCTAAAGCATGGAAGGTTGTTCCAAAAGGCAGGAGCCCCAAGTCTAGGAGGAGTTCCAAGCTGTTTGCTAGCTCTGTCCAGGGAAATATTATCGAAGATAAAATACAACACATCACCAGATCTTTGGCAAAACCCCAAAGCTACTCTGTCTTGCTCGGGTTGATTCAGAGCTAGCTGAATGGCACTGTCTGCCCAGCCAGGGGTAGAAAAACATGACTGGGGTATCATCAAGATTACAGGTAATAATGCACCCTGTGCCATTAAATGACATCACCTAGTGATTTCTTGTGTAAATTAAAGAGGAGTGGCTAGAAGCAATAGACTTTTCCCTCTCAATACTGTTGAGGTATAGAGCAGGGCTGTCAAACTCCCAGCCCATGGACCGGATGCATCACACACTGGCCATGCCCATGCCAGGTTTAGCAAAGGGGAAAAAAGTCCTGATACGTCACGTGATGCCACCGTGATGCGAGTTTGACACTCCTGGTGTAGAGGAAGAAGTAGAATCACTGCAAAACAGTGTCCCACATTCTCAACCTCCAGATGGGTTGCAACATCTCCACCCCGAGCTATCCCGAGCTAATTATCCACATGTGACCACACTTTCTCAGTACTGGAACATGGTCTGAACCCTGGCTGGAAAGAGTCCAGAGAATCTACTTCTTGCAGGGGCCTTTTGAAGTTAAGCTTTTCAATAATTTCTCTAGAAACAGATTGAAAACTGTAAAAAAAGTTACCCAACGGTGTCTGATCCAAGGATAGTGTATTGAGAAGGAATGTAATACGACTTCAGCAATAGAGTGGTCAATGTCTGGAATACTCTATCCGACTCTGTAGTTTCTTCCCCAAACCCCAAAAACTTTAACCTTAGACTGTCTACTATTGACCTCACCCCTTTCCTAAGAGGTCTGTAAGGGGCGTGCATAAGCGCACCAACGTGCCTACCGTCCTCTGTCCTATTGTTTCTCTTATTCTTTTTTTTTTCTTATATGTACCCATTTCATGTATTCACAACTATGTATACACTTATACTTATTATCTTGTAAACAATTGGCAAATAAAATAAATAAAATAAAAATAAATAAATATCCCTTAAGGCAGTGGTCCCCAACCTTTTTTGTACCAGGGACCAGTTTCAAGCACAAACACTTTTTCAAGGACCGGGGGGGAATCGAGTTTGGTGGTTTGCTTGCAGACGTTTCATTACCTGACTAGGTAACATCTGATGTTGTTACCTAGTCGGGTAATAAAACGTCTGCCAGCAAACCACCAAGTTCAGGAGCGCCTCGGCCCTGCCTCCCTCAGCCCCATCCCTCAGGTGTCTCCCTCCCTCCCTCAGGTGTCTGCCTCGTTCCTCTCTCAGTCGCTCTCTTGCTGCTCCACCAGCCCAGGAAGAAACTGCTTCAAAGAAGCCGGGGGTGTGGCTTTTCCTGTGCCGCAGCTCCTCCGAAGCGCCTGTTTACCCCCACCCGCCTGCCCGCATGCGGTTCAACCCAGTGCTCCGTTCTGCCTGCCTGCCTTCGTTTCGGAGCAGCTTCAGCTGATAAAAAGAGGCGAATAGTTATTCTCAGCCGAAGCTGCTCCCAAACAACCAGACAGGCAGGCAGGCAGGCAGAAACGGAGCACTGAATTGAAGCGCGCCAGGCGGGCGGGGTGGGGGTAAACGGGCGCTCGGAGGAGCTGCGGCAACAGGAAAAGCCACCCCCGGCTTCTTTGAAGCAGTTTCTTCCTGGGCTGGTGGAGCAGCGAGAGAGCGACTGAGAGAGGAACGAGGCGGGAGGAAACCGAAGCCGCTGAGCCGGAGAGCAGGACAGGCTT
Organism: Notechis scutatus; assembly: GCF_049901735.1. Lineage (NCBI taxonomy): Eukaryota > Metazoa > Chordata > Lepidosauria > Squamata > Elapidae > Notechis > Notechis scutatus. The sequence goes on along the minus strand of NC_142009.1, from coordinate 250,184,239 downwards.
CGGTTGCTTCCTCCCTCCCCTTCTTTCATTTGTGTCCTTGATCCCCGATCCCAGCAGCATTCACCGAAGGCGAAGAAAGCCGCCATTTTTTATTATTTTCTTTGCGGCCCGGTACAGAGTGCTCCACGGACCGGGACCGGTCCGCGGCCCGGTGGTTGAGGACCCCTGCCTTAAGGCAAGTAGCACTACCCTCTTCCACAACGAGGCATCAATCATCATTTGGAGCCAAACAAATGTTAACTCCCAGGTGTCTAATCCAGAACAGAGATTCTAAACTCACAGCAGTGATCCTCAGGATTAACTAATTTAAACTTTCCAGATAATTCAGATCTCAAGCACTTCCAAAAACTTGCCCAAATGCCAAGAATATGTCTCACGACAGTTCTTCGAAGTGACTTCCTTACCCAGAAGAGACCTGGTTAATTGAAACAGAGCTGCTGGCCAGCCATCTGCAGATGCAGTAAGAGTGGAAATGTAAGCTTGCTTTGCTGCTCTTAACACAGAGTAAACCCTAATAAAGATACACTGATGCCCAATGACTTCATCCTTCACATATCACCAGTGGTGCTTTAGGTATCTCTTGCTTCATCTCTTGAAGCTGCTAGGTGAACTAAGAAGCTCTACAGGATTCATGACCTCAGAATTTCATAGAGGCACAATCTGGTTCATGATCTGTCCATGTTAAGGTATTAATATCACTCAATCCCAGATCATCACACCACAGCCCCAAGACAAGAACTAGGTCTAAGGTGTGTGATCTGTGTTCTGGATCTTTAACAAGTTGGACTATGTCCATGGTTATTACCACAATGGCCACAAACACCTGATCTTCTAAGCCCACCAGATATTCTCAGATATAAATGGTCATTTCTCACCCCTCATCTGGAATTGTGGCTAGTGCTGTACCTGAAACTCAGGTACAGAAAACACATTTCCAAGTGGGGAACACTCCATGTCCACCAAGTTTCAGTGCTGCATGTCAGGCCAGTCCTCTCATTCATGGTCAAATTGTGAATGAAATAAGGTTGAAGAATAAAACTTAAATTAATAATGAAAAGGAAATCATAAACACTGCAGAAATTTTTAAAAATGAAGACTGCATGGTTGATTCAATTGGACATAATATTAAGACATGGCTTGCTTGTGAAGTAATTATGTAACTTATTTAATCTATATGAAGACTGCAATTGCATATGACAATTAGAAAATAAGTATGAATGTTCAAAATAAAATGTATTATGCATTTGCTGAATTAGAAAAAGTGTAAGATAAAATTTGTCTTGTGCAAATATGAAGGTTGGTTGCTGTGAAAAAAAGTACTGAATATGATGGAAATTGAATATGAGAATATTTTAAATAGATAATAGAATTTAAGCATTAGAATAACCAAAATAGTTAACAAACACTTCAATAAGCCATGTGACACCTACTTAGCAGGTTAATGCATTTGTACATCAAAATATCTGGAATGCTTGTGCAGATATTACTATTACTTGCCTGTTGGTTGGGGATGTAGATGCATATATATAATTTTGCATGCAGTGGTTGCTAAGATCTAAGATGTTGCATAAGAATTCAAATCATCTGCAGCAAATATTAGATTTTGTAATGCATATGGAGCGACCGCTTGCAAGTTATATACACTTCAGTACTAGTGAATTTATGTACCTTGGTAGAATGTTTTCAAAAGTGGGGAAAAAAGATGGAGAAATGCAAAGATGTGGAAATGCTGATTAATTAACCCTGAATCGATGTGGTTTTAATACAGTAACGAGGGACCAGTAAAAGTCTACGGAGATGATTTCTCCTATCTTGGCGTTTTCATTTCTTTGAGTCACTCTGCGTTCCTCCTTTGCGTGACATTGCTTGCTCTGAAAAGCAACAGCACGAATCGGTCGGTATATAAATATGGCTTCTGTGAAGGATTCCTTTCCTGAGACCTATATGACCTCCACTAGGCCACACGGCACAATACTCATTTTTTAAAAGTTGGAGCGACGAATGACAAGCCGAACCAATGGTTCGGAGGAGGCGGCTTTTAGAAAAAAGGGCTTTTGGCACGGCCAGCTTGCTTTTACTAATTCGCGGCTCGAAAGAGAGAGAGAGAGAGAAGAATTAGGGGCGCCCGAGCCTCCATCGGGATCGAAGAGGCCTCTGGGATCACGCCGAGGTACCCGCGCCCGAAACTTCTCCCCCGGTGAGGCCTCGAGAGCCCAGAAGAGGTCCCCCTCGGCTTGGGAGCGCCGCCATCTCCTGCGACTCCAGAGCAAAGGAGGGGCGGAGGGTTTGCTACGTGATTCTTTTGTCGATGAAGCGCCGCTTATCGCTACTCCCGTCCGTTCGGCATCCGTTACCAGCCCGAGGCGTCCCCTCCACCCCCTCTCCCCGCGACCAGAGTTAGGGCGGGAAGGGCCTGGCGGCGGGCGGCTTGCTGCACCGGGAGGCTCTCACGGCAGCCTCCCCACACCTGCTGCTGTTGAAGGCAAAGGACGGCTCGCCTCTTGCTCCTGCCTTGCCCTGCCTGGCCTGGCGGAGGCGCGCGGCTATGGGAACCCGCGCACCGTGACAGGAGACCCAGGCAGGCGCCGGACCCTCGACGGGAATGTGCAAGCCGAGCCGGCCCACCAATGGCTCTCGGGGACGAGGCGGTGGCGGCGGCGGTAGGCGCCGCCGCGAAGTGCGAGCCTCCTGAATGCCTGCAGGGAGTCCTTGCAGCGAGCATCTCGAGGGCTTGGGCGGCCGGCGCTGGCTGTAGTCTACCGATGCTCTCGCCGCTGCCGCCACCCCCGCCATGCCCTGATCGGAAGAGCACCGAGCCCGGCCCGGCCGCCAGAGGATCCCTTTTTAAGGCTGTCATGCTGCTTGGCGTGCTTTTAGTCCTTTGCCAGCGGGTCCAAGCGGAGCGAGGTAAGAAACGCGCCTGCAGAGCCTGGTGGGTCAATCAGGGAGCGGGAGGCGGGAAGCAAGTCTTCAGTGATGGATAGCTCAGTGGTTGGTGATGGTCGTTTGGCTACAAGCCGCTAGATGCAGTTATTGTTGCCCGAGCACTTCCTCGTCTCGGAATATGCTGCCATTGTCTAATGAGTAACGGGGTTTGCATGAAGCTTTGCGCCGGCTTGTAAGGATGATCGGCTATCTGCTATCAGATACTCCTTTTTTAAGCATGGAAGGAGTCTTTTCCATGTAGCGCATAGGGGCCATATTCTTCCATTTCCCGTTTTGCTTCTGTTACCTTAGCAGAAGTTAACCTCTGTCTATAGAACAGCTGCACTTTATTTCAAGATCCAAACCCTTATTTGTGTGGCCGTGGAGTACGTGCTTGGTTTTGGGAATGCTCCAGAAGGCTTTTAATATTTTTAAATCACATAGATTGTTCCCCCCCCCCCCTTTCTCTCTCTCTCTCTCTCTCTCTCTCTCTCTCTATGCATAACATGACGTTACTTTTCAGTAGGCGTTGGGGATTGTGTTTGTAAAGTTACCGACGGTGTAAGGAGTGCTCTGTGATCTCTCCTTCTAGTTCTGTTCCTTACCTGTTTTATTTTGCAGAGAAAAAGGCTGAAAAAGAAGATTGTAATTGTTACCTGAATTTGTTTTTGTGATTTGTTTTATCAAAAGGGAAAAAGATTCCTCTGTGTTTATTATTTTTGAAAACCATTCCTATGCAGTATTGTGTTTTTAAAGTAGTAACAAACAACGCAGAGATTCAAATCAGATTGCAGGGCATGTAACCACAGACTTTTTTTTGATAAACATGCTTGGGTGACACAATTACCATGAAATATTTCAGCAATGTATTCATCTACTAGGGTTGTGGTATAGTGCAGCTCCCAAACTGTGGAATCTGAGGAGGATAAGGACTTAAAACTATTTGATTGGATAAAAAATTGTAAATTTTAGTCCAGTTTAGGCAAAACGCATCAAGTTTTGGAAGTGTTAAACTTCTGTTCAGTTTCAAGAGCACCTAATCATGCTTAAGAGGGGCTGCTGTTGAAAAGAACCTACTAAACAGTATTGGAACTAGTTTCATGGGGATTAAATTTTTATTCAAATCATTGTTATTAGTAATAATAGTTTCTTATTGTTTGCCTCATGTTTTACAAACTTTTCCATCTCTGTGTTTCTAATAGAGGTTATCAGGAATTATAGAGAGTTAGAAATTGTTGGTGAAGTTTGTGACTTTCTTTTCTTTTGAGGTTTTATTAATTGAAATTCTTGTTCTAACCGACCATTGGATGTGGTAGATGTTTTTGTACATTGACTGGCAGTTCTCTACTTCAAGTTCATTGGACCATTTTGTGTCATGGCTTCCTTTGATTGTTTTGCTCATTGCCGCTCCCAAGTAATGACATGGATTCTCCGTACTTAAATCAGACAAAAATCACTGAGACATCTCATCGTGCATAGTAGTTCCATTTTAAGTTCTTGTTCTTATTCTCTTAGACTGCAGACTTTATTTTTCTCAGGATACTGTTTAATTAATGTACTGTTATGTAAGAATTTTTAAAGAAAATTCCTAATGAAATTCAAATGTGGTATTATATGTTATCTTCAACATCATTGATCTAAGAACTGGGTAGATTATCTCCAAATTATGTGCTTACTTTCAGATCCAGTAATTTTCTACTTATGAAAAATGCTTTGATTCATAAATAGTTATATTTATATAAACCTGTTTGTATAATATATGTAAAGTAGACTTGCATTAGTTTGTATCAATAATTCTTCTTTGTGAGCAATATCCAATAATCTTGTAAAGACAGCTCCAGACCTGTTACCTGGCTGGTATGTAGTTAGTTTTCATAATATAATGGAATAGTGCAGATTGTTAATTGGGTCAGAGATAGTATAAAGTATGTTAGAGTTTGCATGAAAAAGTAGATATGAATTCCAGGTATCTTGGTGTAACTACCATATATCATTCTCTGCATAGTTACATGCGTGAAATCTCTGAGAATTTATGTTTAGATCTAGTAGCGTCATATGTTTATTTATGTGATAGAGGAGCAGATACATGTGGTGACAGTTCCCTTTCTGTTCTCTCTCTGTGTAATATATAGATTATTTTCCACAATTTTCACTCTGTACTTACAGATGATTTCATATGAGAGAAATAGAAATTAAAACTTGTTTAAGTGTAAGTAATACCACATTAAAAAAAGGTTACATATATCTTAGTAGAAAATTCCAAAATATGAACGAAATAGACAGGAATAAATACATGTGTTGTATATTGCATAAAATTTTATATCTTTATATTAATGAAATGTCTTTACCTGGAAATACAGGTGAATATTGTGTGGCTATTTGACTTATTCTCAATATTTAAACTGTATTATACTATAATATATAATATATAAAATTGGATGCATTATTTTTCTCAACCATAATTACTTTCACTTCATCATTTCATCAAATATTATTGATTTATGCATATTATAAAATCAGTGTATATTTTTCTCTCATTCTCATTTTTGTATCTACCTACCTACCTACCTACCTACCTACCTACCTACCTATCATTTGCCTGTTTGATTTCAAAAGCTGCCCATCTGCCCATGATTGTGGGCAGTTTACAATAAAAATAGATAAAACACATGCAGTAGAGAAAATAAGAACACATGGCAGCCAAGACTCATAAAACAACTATTAACATAACCAGGAGATGGGCTTTATTGCATTCCCAGGGGCCTTGGCTGGGGCATCAAACCAAGGGTTCAGTTCCTTAAGGAAGGTCAACAGGGACAGATTCAGACTGATCTTCCAAAGTGTGATATTCCACAGGACAGGCCTCATGGCAGAAAGTGCTCTCCTTTTGCACTCTACCAGCTGACACTTTTTAACGAGCAATATCCATAGCACTCCTATCTTGAGGGATTGGATAAGATTGGTAGAAATAGATGGGAAAGAAGCCAGGTAACTAATCTGGTCCCAAACCATGAAAGACTTTAAAGGTGACTACCAGCTATTTCTCCTCTTGTATGCAGCCTCTTGACTTTATAATTCTGCTAAGGATCATTTTTCATGCTTTCCGTTAGTGTAACTTCATATACATTGTGTTATTCTGAACAAAATTCTTACTCTGTTCTAAGTGGACTTCACATCTTCCTATACAAGGAACTTACTTAACAATGGTAATTGGGGATGGCAACTCTGTCACTAAGCAATGCAGTCATGAAGTGCAATATCACATGACTTCTCTATTAATTGATCAGGGCAGTTGCAGCAGTCTTAATTGTTGTTAGGTGACTCCTGTGTGGTTGCAGGAATCATGCGACACAGTCTCACAGTCTTGTGATCGTTGAACCTTCTCCAGGCTTCCCCTTTTATTTTACTTATTGCAGTGAAGGTCACAAATGGTGAAGATGTGACGGTGGAATGCTGCAATGTCATAATTGTGAGCTGATTGCCAAGCACAGACACTGAGATGGCCACAACTATGAGAATCTGTTATATGTTCCTCTCATTCACAGTTGAATGAATGGTAATTCAATGAGGACTACCTATCACATTATGTTCATTTTGCTTGCAATTAATCTGTTTTATAGTTTTCATATGGGAGTCATCCTTTCTTTTCTTGCGGTTCTACATTCTTATGGTAATTCTCACTTCTTTTCTGTCACATCCATCCCCCCCTCCCCAGTCGACTGTTGACGTTACTAAAAAGTCCTGTTTGCCTTCATAAATCCAGGAAAATACAGAGTGTAAGCGAGGGCCTCATGTGATTGCAAAATGGAGAGAGGTGTGGAGTCCCAGGCAAAATACTTCTGAAACTACCTGTGATATATCAAATGTATAGAATTCAAATTTTTTCCTTCCCAAAATAATACACCTTTCAAAACGATAGTCGGTGATTTATGCTTACTTGTTTAAGTGGGTCAAGACATTTGTTTCTGGAGAACTTTATGGTTGAAGTAAATAAAAATGATAGATATATTCAACTGAATAGTCTCTTTCTGATCCCTAATTGTCTAAACTTCTCTATGGATTGATACTGGTAATAAACATTTGTTTTTGTTTCAGTGCAAATATAGACTTAGGGAGAACCTTGAATTGTATCCAGTGATATCATTCAGCCAGCAAACTGAACAGTGCCAGCAGATGAATTTTCCTTCCAATCTGCTCCAGGGGATCTGGGGATACTCCGAAGCAGTTTTCAAGGACACATAAATGAGGAGAGGAAAGAAAACTGTTATTGCTTGAAATTTGTTGTGTAATATTGCATCAACATTCTATCTGAGCTTCCCTTTTATCCAAAACTTCAACTTTTTCCCCACAAAGATCTTTTTAAACCTATTAGTTCATTGTGCTTTGTTGGAACCAGGATTTTTTTTAAAATAAAATTTGAAAAACCAATATTATTTTATTGACAGTTTCAGTCATGTACTGTAAATATTTCTAACTGGTCTAGAAATACAATTCTGGAAGTTAGTTTTATGCTATATTTTGAAAATTTTAGTTGCTTTATAATTTGCTAAGGAATACCTTGGTTTCTTGACCAATGTAATATTTTTCTATTTGCATTATGCTAAAATTATTTGATATTGTTATTCTTCAAATCAGCATACCATTTGAAATATCTTTTTTTCACTATAACCTCTTCCATTAACTTCAATTTCCTTGTATTATGCATATATGCTTTCTACTATACTACAGCAGAGACCATTCTCTTGGTATATAATTATTTTATTAGTTTCATATTTCCTTGTTGGATGTTTGCTTTATTGAATAGAAATCTTTTTTTTTTTCAGTTTTCAATGTATAATATATAATAGTAAATTGTTTGATTCAAGTTATTGTTATGGTCACAAATGTCATGAGTTATTGGTAGCATATATGACTAGGATACAGAATATCCTTGGTATTTCCAAGGTAGAATTCAAAGAAAAGTCCTGAAATGCTGTAAAGCTACTGCTAGTCAGCATTTATAATGCAGAATTTAGATGGCTGAATGGCCCGATTCATACATCAAATGGTATTTATAATGGTATTTATAATTTTAGTCCTTGTATCTTCCACTTACAGCATCAGTTAACCCCCAAGACTGCATCACAATTGTGCAGTAGTTCAATATTTAAGAATTTGTCTTTTATTATATAATTTTGGAAAATCCAGTTCTATCAGTACTTTCATACCCACCAATATGAGTTAATTAGAATTTTGTTGCTTAGCAATGCTTGCTTTAATAAGAACTTCTCCAGATGGTAAATTTAATTCATGTTGTCTGCAGCCATATTTTACCCTTTATGCAACTGTTTTGCAGTGCCACATTTAAAAGCAATAGTCTAATATCTACTTCACATGGAGTAGAAGGCTGAAGTGAGATAGATAGATAGATAGATAGATAGAGCAAAGGATTGCATTTTTTATACATCAACTAGGATAAAATACCAAAATGTTGAATTATTGTTTTTTCAGAGTTGATAACTTTAAAAATATTAAACTGCTTTCAGTAATTTTTTTGCAGAGCTGTTTGTAGAAATATTTGCCAACTTTTTAAAAAGGCTAGTATATAATTTGTAAATATTTAAAAATGTAAAACTAAAAAAAATCTCCAAATAAGAGAAAGCTATATCGCATGCTATGAATTATTTCAAACACATCTGATACCTTACACAGGGATAAGAATTCTCAACTGCAGGAGATTGTAATTGCACTCTTGTTAAGCAATGGGTAACATATTTTTAGAAGAGTTGTATTTTCGCCACATTAAAAATGTTATTCTATATGGGGAAAGGGCTATATTTCTCTAATTAGACTATCTGGGCGCTGCATGAAGAAATTGAATAACAATTACTGTACACTATTTACTGTAGTTAAAAGAGAAATTTTTGGAATGTGCTAAAACTTTTTTCAGAATGTTGAACTAGGGAAATTTCAGCGTTCTGAAAGATGGATAAAAGGGACATACAACCTTTTAGCAATACCGTATAAGAAATCTTCCAAGATAAAATACTTATTTCTTTCTGGACAGTACCTGTTACACAGAGTTTTGATCATCAAGCTCTTGGGGAGAAGTAAATCTGAATAAAAGTAATTAGGCAGAGGGTGCTTCACAATTCCAGAATCTTCTATAAGTAATCTCATCTGCTTTGAAATAAAAAAACAACATATATTAAAGAGCAACAGAAATTGACTAAAGTATGTGTTTATCATTCTAGGACTTAAAGTGGAAGATTCTTGGCTTAATTGATTCATTACATAGGCTGCATATTATTAATAATTATTATATAGTCTGTGAAGTCTTCATTGTCATTTGGGACTATAGTTAGATAAGCAGTTTTGATATGCTAGGAGATATTTCAGATTTAAAGAGCAGATTTCTTTCATCTTATGTAGGGTGAAACACTATGTAGTGTGGGTAGACTTTTGCTTATTTTCATCTCATTTCTTCTCTGCAGTGTTCTGTATTTTTTCTCAGATTGATTCTAGTTGTTGTTAGTTGCGAAGTCATGTCCGACCTATCATGACCCCCATGGACAACATTCCTCCAGGCCTTCCTGTCCTCTTCCATCCCCCAGAGTCCATTTAAGCTCACGCTGACTGCTTCAGTGACTCTATCCAGCCACCTCATTCTCTGTCGTCCCCCTCTTCTTTAGCCCTCAATCGTTCCCAGCCTTAGGCTCTTCTCCAGTGAGTCCTTCCTTCTCATTAGGTGGCCAAAGTATTCAAGTTTCAACTTCAGGATCTGGCCTTCTACAAGACCGGACTGACCGGTTTGATCGCCTTGCAGTCCAAGAGACTCCCAGGAGTCTTCTCCAGCATCGTAGTTCAAAGACCTCAATTCTTTGACATTCAGCCTTTCTTATGGTCCAACTTTCACAGCCATACATTGCAACTGGGAAAACCATAGCCTCGACTATACGCACTGTTGTTGGCAGGGTGATGTCTCTGCTTTTTAATATGCTGTCTAGATTTGCCATAGATTTTCTCCCCATGAGCAAGCGTCTTTTAATTTGTTGGCTGTAGTCCCCATCTGCGGTGATCTTGGAGCCCAGGAAAATAAAATCTGTCACTACCTCCATTTCTTTCCCATCTATTCTCAGTAGAACTGCTGCGAGCATCCAGAGAGTGGGAGGTGCTCCAGTCTTCACTTCTCACAGGCTGAGCTATAATTGAGGAACGCTCCTCCTTCCTCCACGTGACTCCTCCCTGCGTTCCCCCAGTTTTAGCTCAGCCTTCAAGAAGACAGGCAGCTATTCTTATAGTTCCTTGGCCGTTTCAGGAATTTTGCTTCTCACATATTCAGGTTTGCCTTTCTCCTGTTTCTTCCTTGTCCCTGCGATCATAGTGTGGTCCTAAATTTAGTTAAAGAGTGATTTCGCTCTCAGGAGGGAAATAGGAGTTCGGAGCCTTTTTTTCGCCCCCCCCCACCCCTCCTCCCTTCTCCTCTGCCTCATTCCAAGCGCGCTTTGCCCAGCCGCTTGGCCCTGCGCTTTTTTCTTATCGCGCAATTGCGCCTTCCCCCCTAGAACGCTTTAGAGGAAGGAACGCTTCCTCTCCCAGCCCTTGCCTGTGTTTTCTTTGACTGTCGAAGCTGCGAGATAGGGCTGGTGCGCCTCTGTTTCATTCGCGTTGAGCTGGGCGGCCATTTTGGGCGCGCCTCGTGGCCGGCGCCATTTTGAATTAATTTGCATTAAGATTTTTACTTTAATTTTTTCTTTTGTGCTGTGTGGTTTCGAGGCCCTTAGCAGGACCGTCAGGCCGCGTGGAGCCCCCTGCTCTTTCTGGAGGACACTGTGGTTCCGTGCCCTGTTGTCTCTCCTTATTAGACTTCGTTGGCTTTCTTTTCCTTGCCCACAGCTTGCTCAGAGGCGCAGGCACCTACTTCCCATTGTTGCTAGGAGGCTGCCTAAAGAGGCCTATCTGTTTCTGTTTCTGTTTTTTTGTACATAATTTCTCTGGCCTCAGCGTTCATTTGGTTTATTTGGATTTTAGGATTAGAGATAGTAGATTTTTACTGTTATCTCCTTGTGTTTAATTGACCTTCCTTTCCTTTGGGCCCCGCCCATAATAAAAATAAATAAATAAATAAATAATTATAATAAATACAATTAGTCTAATAGGTAATTTCTGTGTAGATAATATTTTTAGATAGATTTTTTCTTCCCTTTACTGCATAGCGTTCATTAAAAAAAGAAAAAGAAAAATTTTTTTATTCCAAAAGGGGGACGTGACCCAATTTTAGGAAAACCGGCTTGCGTTTGTAGGCCGAACTCAACGTCTGGTGGGGAATCCTGTTTCGGCCAATGATCTTTATTGTATATAATTGAGTTTTGTATAATAGTTAAGGTTAGAGGGTGTTGTTGTCCTCTCGTCTTCGTAAAATTGGGGGAACGCAGGGAGGAGTCACGTGGAGGAAGGAGGAGCGTTCCTCAATTATAGCTCAGCCTGTGAGAAGTGAAGACTGGAGCACCTCCCACTCTCTGGATGCTCTACGCAGTTCCACGAGAAGAGGCGTATCAGGTAAGAACCAACGCCCATTTTCCAGGAATTGAGAGGGCTGGATGCCATGATCTCAGATTGATTCTAGAAGGTTCTGCAATTCTCCAGAGCAGAACTTAGAAGATTTGATGCCTGGGGGGGGGGAACGGACAACTTAATTAGATACCCCATCTCCTTTTTTCTGATGAAAAAAAATCAATTTATAGGAGGGCTTAATTAGATAGTATCTCAACTTTTATTTCCAGAGGGAATAGGCATTCATGAAAAGATAAGCACTTGTATTTGTATATTATGTTATACTGTTTTTTTTGGTGAAATCATATGTGAACAAACTTAGGAAAAAAATGTGAACAAGTTTAGTGTGTATATGTATGTACACAGATGTAACAGTGTTAGGTTTTGCCGCCAGATATGCATGTGTCTTCTATACAGCAGTGAGCAATATTTGATTTAGCTGAAAGAAATGCTCATTGAATCATAGCTATGTGGATTGAAGAAAGTTCTGTGGATTGTTATGCACAATTTGTAATATATATTTGGGCTGTGTGATATTTTGAATTTGGTTCCAAAGAATGCTTTGGCACAGGAATATGATAACATTTATCTATAATTCCTCAAAGCCGCTTTAAGGAAGGGAAAAATATGGCTGCTTGTTTGCTCCCTTTTTTTAAAAAAATAAAAGTTTTATTTAAGTTTTCACAAAACATACAAATACAAATAAAATATTTTTTTTTGAGAACAGCGTGGCCCCGGGTTATTACTTCATACAGACATAAACTTAATACATATCTAACTTATACATTCTAATCCATATCTTATAGCTATTTTTGCAATTTTTTTGATAGCTTTTCCCTTTCTTTACTTCCTATAGTCTTATTTTAAATTATCTCATTCCTTTCTTAATTCAATTACATATCTTTTTCTAATTTATAAAATCTTTCTAATAAATGTTTTTATACTTTCGTCTGTCCTGTTTACAATTTCATATTATCTTTTCTCATAAAACAAATTTTCCCCTGTAATTACTAGACTGGAGTATAACACCTTTGTATATTTTTTCAAATCTTATTTAAAAATTTAAGTTATACCTTTACAGTTATAACATTCATTTTCTAACCTCTATTTTATAACACATACCTATTTTCAATCGAATTCTGCTTGGTACATTCCCTTAAAAATACACACTAAATTCTTAAAAGAAAAAAGTATATATGTATATATATCTGTGTATATATGTATAACAATAGTAAATGGAATAATTATTCTATTCAAGTACAGCTCTGCCATTAATATTAATAACAATCTTTTACATTTCCATATCTTTTAACAAACTACCTAGTAATATCAGTTGTCTTTCACTTTAATCATCTATATTTCATGTTTTACTTATTACTGTCTTTAAATAAAAAAAACCAAACAATAGTTATTAACAGTAGTGAATAAAGTTATTATTCTTATTCAAGTTCATCTTGTCAACTGATAAAAATCTTCCATGTTTCTTTTCATTTATTTAAACCTTCTTTTTAAATCATTGAGGGCCTTATTCTCTTTATAAACAAATATTCCACTACACATCAATAGAAATTTTTCTGTTACTTTAATCATCTAACGTATTTTCTAACCCTTTTCTATTTCTAATATAACAATGCTATCCCATGCACCCTTGCAGAATCCTCTCTTTAAGTTAAGTTTTAACCATTGTCTCTGTGTCTTTTAAATTGGTTTATACCTTTAATTCTTGTACGCTTTTGCTATACCTCTATATCTTGTTTCTGTTCTTTGTAGCTTCTTTTCCTTTCCCTCTTCCCTCTCTTCTTCTCCCTCCCCTTTTTATTCCCTTTTCTATCTGATTCTCCCTTCTGTGATCCTCCCTTCTGCTTCTTTCTGATATTATGATTACTTTTCAAATTACTCTTTTTTTGGTTGTTGCTTCAGTGCTTAAGTTTTTAACTCCCTTTCCTCCCTTTCCATTTTTTACCCCACTTAAAATTTCTTGGTCATTAAAGATTACTTCTTTGTGGAGCTTCCGGTTTTCGCGTGGTTTTGGCGGCAGCAGGAATTCGCTTGTCTGCAATTCCTGCTGCGCTTGCTGCCAAGGTGCCCCCGATCCAGATGGGTCTGGGGGATATGGCTGCCCTATAGAGGCAGCCGAAGAGAGAGGGGATCTGGATAGGGGTTTGGGGGTGTCGCAGACCCCCTCCACAGCCGGAAAAACCCCTTTTTCCCAAGGTGGTGGAGCGGCGGTCAGTGATGGCCGTCACAAAGAAGCCTGCAGCCGGGTAAGATTTGTGCTGGAGGAAGCAGGAGAAGTGAAAGTGCTGGCTGAGCCCGAGACAATAACAACTCTTAAATACCCTGGAAACTGAACTGCTTGAATTGCCTGAGGATACATTGTTTCCCAAAGAAGATCGGAAAGCTGCGGTGAAAGCTGTTAAGGGGAATTTTTTTTTTTCTTCACTCTCCCTCCCCATAGAAATAGCAGACGGAGATCTGGAAAATCTACTTGGGCACAGAAGGTAACTCAATTTGAAATTTAAAGCCAAGGGATAAAGGATTTCTGGACATTGGATAAAAAAAAACTTAAAATTCTTTTTATTTTTTACAAGGGGAAGGGAAGAGATAAAGACTTATTACAAGATTGTACTGAAGGAGATTGCTTTGAGTCTATAAGAACAGGATTAAAAGACATTAAGACTTCTAAAAGATCATCTTGGAAGTGTGTATTTGAATTCTACCCCAGGAGGTGAAAATATAGAAAGAAGAAAGTGCTAAATGAAACTGTTTGTTCTGATTTGGTTTGCTTTGTGACTTTGAGATTTCTGTGAAATTTTGTTTAAAAAAAAAAGGGACTAAAGACATTAGGGTTGCGTTAAAAAAGAAAGAAAGAAAAATGGCATTATCTTTTGAAGGACTACAAATGGAATTTCAAAAACTGAAAAAAGAGGATAAGGGCTCTTCTGGACCTATCTTTCGCTTTTTGGAAATGGCGATTTCTACCTATCAAGAAATGTGACGACAGGAAGGCTGGGATGAAGGAGAAGAAGCCATCTTTAATGGACAAACACACTTAGTGGAGGAAGAAAAGCGGAAGGGGGGCAAGGAAAAGATGAACTTAGAACTTAAAAAAGCAACCAAGAAAAAGAAAAATGAGATGAAAAAGCGATATGATATCAGAAAGCAACAGAAAAGAGAAATACAACAGAGAGGGAAGACTAAGAGAGTGAAATTGGAGAGACGGGGGGGGGGGGTCAAAAAGTTAGAATGGAGAAGAAAGAAAGGGGAAAAGGAAAGAGAAGTCATAAAGGCTTTAAACAAGATGCAAAAAAACGAATTTTTTTCAGAGATAAGGGGTGAGATAATTTTTTAAAAAAATGATTCTGCAAAAGTCCATAAGAATGCATTGTAGACATTAGTATTTGAAGCTGAGTTAGAAAATTAGAATATTATATGATTTAAAAATGTATTAAAGGGAAGTCATGATTTAATTATAGTTTAATTTCTTATGAAATATTATCTTTAAGAATTAATAATAGAATTTAATTTCCCATGAAACATTGTTTTTACTATATTATAAATTTAATATTTCTTTTTTATTTGTTTTTAGTTTTATTATTACTTATCAAACTCAATATTATTTGTTTGTTTTACTATTTTGAAATGTAATACTTTGAATGTACGGAGCAGAATCAGTACGGAAAATATGTATTATTTTAAGTGTTATTTAGAGGGAAGATAAAAAGTTGTCATACTTCAATCTGGGTTTACAGGAGAAATATTGTACTAGATAGAAAGGATAAGTAGGTGATTGAAAGAAAACGGACCAAAGATGCAAATATAATTATTTAATTGAGATGGAATAAATAAAATAGAATTAAAAGAATGAGTAGGAGAGAGAAAATATATGGAAAATAGAGAATGTTAAATAAGATATGAGATAGTATATTAAGTGAGTATAAATTTTGATTGATGTCTGTATAAAAAGAGTTAACTCGGGGTAAGCCGCCTTCCAAAAAGAAGTTTTATGTATTTATGTTTTGTGTAATGTTTGTTTAAGTCTGACAGGATGTGGAAGAATACTAATGAAAATATATTCAATGAGTATACATTTTTAAGGCAGAAGAAATATGATTAAATAGAAGGAAAGGGAGAAATAAAGAAAAGTTTTGAAAAGATATGAAGTTGATTAGATAAGATAAATATATATATATAGAAGTGTGATAATTTGGAATTATCTTCTTTTTAAATAAGATGGTTTATTTGTTTCTTCTAGAAAAGATATTTTATGTTACTATATCCTATGTTTTGTTTGTGTGTTTAAATTTTTTTTAATAAAGTTTGTATAAAAAAAAAAGATTACTTCTTTGTTGTCCCGCCCTTCTTGTCCTGCCAGCGTTTCTTGTTGTTTTTCATAGTTCAAGATCTCCATTTCTAAAAATTGAAATACGAAACCAAAAGATCCTCTTCTGTCTTGTGCTTCTTCTTTTTGTTCTTTAAGTCTCATTTTTAACTCTTCAAGGAGTGACACCATTTAAAAAAAAATTAAACATCCCCCAATTGATTTTATTTTATTTCATTAGGATCCTCCATCCAAAGTTCCAGGAATCATCCAATAATCCAAAACTGTTTCTTGCTTCTTTTCTCACTTTCTCTTTCCAGGGGCTTTGTTATCTTGTAACAAAGTTTCAGCTACAATGTATCTTTTGCAAGCCTTGTTAAAATTCCACTATCAATTTTTTTAAGTTCCAGGTGGTCTCCTCCATTTTCCAGATTCCACCCTCTTTTTTCCTTTTTCCTTCCGCTGCTTTCTTTCTTTTTTTAAAGGAAGTTTTTAAATTATCAAAAAATCTTTATCCCTTTGACACTTTATTTTCAGCTAGAAATAACCTATTAATGTCAAAGTGGATTAGTATCAATTTCTTATTCAAATCTCTTCTTCTTAATGTTCCAAGTCAGTTAAAACTGTCAATGTTAGAGGAGAAAAAGCCAATTCCGTTTTTTTCCCTTTCTCTTTCGCAGCTTAAAATATTTTTTAGGAATAGTATTAGTCTTTAAAATTCAGGTTCCAGGTACCTTAAATAGATGTTCTCCATTCAACCCGGTCAGTCAAACTTTCTCCTTTAAACTTCCTCCTGCACAATCTTGTCTGGTCAGGTTCTTCTTTGAGGTGGCCATTTCTGACCACTGCTGCAACCTCCTTTGGGAAAGGGAGTAATGGCCAGCCGAGGAGAGATGTGGCTGTCCTCAACCTCGCTGATGGCTCCCCCTTCACCACCTTTACGGGGTGGCTTCAGCCCTGAATCCGGGCGGCTCCTGGCACTCCAGCGGTGAGCACGGATCAAAACCATGGATGATCGCGATTTCGGTTCGTCAGCAAAGAAGCCCAAACTGGAAATCTTGTTTGCTCCCTTGTATGCTCTGAAGCACTAGCATGGAATTGAATCTGAAGTATGGATTAGCTCAGATATATAGATACAGAAGCACTTTGGTATAGCGGTTAAGGTAGTAGTGGCTAATCCTTTTTGGCTCCCCTGCCAAAAATTGTTCCTGCACTTACACACATGCACTCACGTGCCAGCATCCAGAAAACAATGCGAGCGGCCCCCCATGCCCCCTGCACATACAACCCTCCTGTGCATGCCTCACGTCTCTGCACTTGTGTGCGCGATCCCCCTGCACACCTTGCATCTCTGCGCATGCACGCGCATCTCTCGTGCACCCCCCATGCATGCGCGCCAGATACCTGACAATCAGCTGTCGGGTGGGCGGCACGCGCATGTGCAATGGGGTTCTTTCGGGCAACCTCTCGCGTGCCAGTTTCGGCACATGTGCCATAGGTTCACCATGACGGGGTTAAGGCATCAGGCTAAAAAATTGAAAATTGTAGGTTTTAGTCCTCCCTTAGGCACAAAGCCAGTGTGGGTGACCTTGGATACGGCACTTTTCTTTCACACCTATGAATGTAGCAATGGCAAACTACTTTTGATTTTGCAAAAAAAAAACAGGGATTTGTTCAGGCAGTTTCTGAGAATTGAACACTATTGAACAGAAGAAAAAATAGGTATACAGTTTTTCTTTCACAATCATTTGTACTTTCTGTGCTGAAGTTTCATCATAGATAACTGTAGTTTATAAAAATTGTAACTAAAGCAGCATGGAACCTGTAATATTCAGGAATAGACGTTGTTCTGACTGACAATTATGGAAAAATAATATTACCTCCCCTTGTTTTGGGCAGTAGGATTTTAACAAGTATTTGGAGCCTTCCAAGATAATTGCTTATGAAAACTACCAGATTATATTCTCAATAACAAAATCTTGCCTCATCTTTAACTCCTTTGAGGTTTTTATTGCTAAGAATTTTTGCAATAAATGAAGTTGATCAGGGGTGAGATTCAAATTTTTTAACAACCGTTTCTGTGGGTGTGGCTTAGGTGGTGGGCGTGGCTTGGTGGTCATGTGACTGGGTGGACGTGGCTTGGTGGTCATATGACTGGCTGGGCATGGCCAACTCAACATCACTCACATCGAGGCACACATCTCCTTGCCTGGCCTCTCATGATTGTGGGGATGCGGCAACAGTTTTAAGTGTGAAAAGTGGTCATAAGTCACTTTTTTCAGTGCCATTGTAACTTTGAATGGTCACTCCACACAAGCAAAGTACCAGCAAAGGAGGGAAAAAAAGTCCAGAGACGTTCCTGAGACAGGAAGTCAGTCCTGCCAAGAATGTAATAAGGGTCAACGGAGAGGCAATTTCTGTAAGCAACACCAGAATGTTTCCTTCCTGACTTCCTTACAGGATTAGGCCAGTAATTTCTTCTAACAACAGGTTCTCCAAACTGCTTAGAACAGAGGTCTCATTCTCGCGGCCCGTGGGCCAATTGTGGCCCGCAGGACAATATACTGTGGCCCCCACCGTGATATGAAAGTTTAATATTAGTGCGGCCCGCAGGGGGAATGGACCTCTGAAGGAAGTCCCGCCTACCGTTCCTCGTTGTGGCTGACATTCGCTGCTAGGCTAAGCTACACCGACTTCATGCACACTACGCTTGTAACAACAGTGTGGCGGATGACGAACAGTCCGGTAGCAGTCGCCTTTTTTTGTGGTCGCCATTCCGGTACTTTCTACCATCAACAAATGCCACGATCAAACGCAGAGAAAGGCGACTGCTACTGGGCTGTTTGTCATCCGCCGCGCTGTTGTGACAAGTAGAAGCGGAAATGACGTCACGCGTTGAGACGTTCTCCATGCGTCACTAGCTGGCTAAACACTTCTATGAAATGTGACGCCAAGTGGAATAAACTAAATTTTGTCACACCCTCATCATGTCTTTGTCAAAGCCAAAGCCTGCAGTGAAGAGAAAGATAGGTGACGAGCACAGACAATTTCAGCAAAGGTGGGAGATGCAGTATTTCTTTGTTGAGCACAGGGGCATCCCTACATGCCTTATTTGCGCTGAAAAAGTTGCAGTGCACAAGGAATACAACCTGAAACATCATTATTCAACTAAACATGCTGAGGAATGTGAAAAATATCAGGGGGATGAGCGAGAGCCAACCGGGTTGCCAGCCTTAAAACATGTCTGGTGAGGCAACAAGATTTCTTCAAGAAAGCAACCAAAGAGAATGTTGCAGCAGTCAAAGCTAGCTATATGGTTAGTGAGATGATTGCTAAGGCGGGAAAACCACAGAGGGTGAGTTTGTAAAAAAATGCATATTACAGGCTGCAAGTATAGTTTGTCCGGAAAAGAAAAGTCAGTTCAGCAACATCAGCCTTTCTGCCAACACAGTGGCAGAGCGCATTTCTGACCTGTCAAGTGACATTTATCATCAACTGTGTGAGAAAGCCAGATGTTTTGATGCATATTCAGTTGCTCTTGATGAGAGCACAGACATAACTGACACTGCTCAGCTCACAATTTATGTCTGTGGTGTTGATCGCAATTTTGAAGTGACAGAGGAGTTGCTCAGAGTAATTCCAATGCATGGCCAGACCACCGCTCATGAGATATTTTGCCAGCTGTGTGATGCCATTGAGAATGCCGGTTTGCCATGGAATAGGTTTGTTGGAATAACAACCGACGGAGCGCCATCAACGATGGGGAGGATAAATGGACTGGTGGCACTTGTTCAGAGAAAACTTGAGGAGGAGGGTGTAGAAGAGGCTATTGCTCTGCACTGCATTATCCATCAGCAGGCCCTTTGCAGCAAATGCCTGAAGTGTGACAACGTGATGTCTGTTGTGAAATGCATCAACCACATCAGATCCAGGGGCTTAAAGCACAGGAGGTTCCGTGCTTTTTTAGAGGAAATGGAGTCAGAATATGAAGATGTGCTCTATTTCACCGAGGTACGTTGGCTCAGCAGGGGAAATGTCTTGAAAAGATTTTTTGAACTGAGAGAAGAAGTGAAAGCCTTCATGGAGAAGGATGGGATGGATGTTCCCGAGTTGAATGATCAGAAATGGCTCATGGACTTAGCTTTTCTTGTCGACATCACACATGAGCTGAATGTACTGAACAAGAAGCTACAAGGCCAGGGGCAGCTTGTCAGTGCTGCCTATGACAACGTGAGCATTCTCCACAAAACTTGTGTTATGGAAAGTCCAGCTCTCTCAGACAAACCTTTGCCATTTCCCAGCATGCAAGGCACTTGTGGATGCAGGCACACCATTCAGTGGTGAGAAGTATGTTGATGCTATTTTGAAACTACAGAAGGAATTTGATCTCAGATTTGCAGACTTCAAGACGCACAGAGTGACTTTTCAAATTTTTGCAGACCCCTTCACCTTTGATGTGGAAGATGCCCCTCCTGTGCTTCAAATGGAACTTATTGACCTGCAATGCAACTCTGACCTCAAGGCCAAATTTAGGGAGGTGAATGGAAAAGCAGACAAGCATGGGCAATTTTTGAGAGAATTGCCCCCCAGCTTCCCTGAGCTTTCCCGAATGTTCAAGCGGATCATGTGCCTTTTTGGGAGCACATATTTGTGCGAAAAGTTCTTCTCCATCCTGAACTTTAACAAGTCCAAGTACAGGTCCAGACTTACTGATGATCATCTTCAAGCCATACTGAGAGTCTCAAGTGCCTCCTCTCTCAAGCCAAATGTGGCTCAGAATTGTGAGAGGAAGCGTTGTCAAGTCTCTGGCAGCAAGGAGTAAGCTGGAGAAGCCATGTTCTGAGGAACTGTTCATGATCTTCATTCAATGTTCCATTCATGTGTTCAGGACAGTTCATGTATTGGAGAAATCATTAACTGCTGATGACATTTGAGGATATTTTTTTAACAACGTTTTTTGTGGAATCCCTCATGCGGCCCAGCCTCACCCAGCCTCTGCCTCCAGTGGCCCCCAGGTAAATTGAGTTTGAGACCCCTGGCTTAGAATGTTAACAACCGGTTCTAGCGAATAGGTGTGAACCTGTAGAATCCCACCCCTGAAGTTAATACCTTGTTAAATGCCAAGGTAGCTTCTAATTTGATTTCAAAAACAATGTTTAACTGGTCATTGCTGCTTGAATTGCATAATTTTATTTTGAGATAATGCCATTTATGTGTTAGATTTAAGTTAATGTTAGATAAATATATAAATCAGCAGCTTTTCACTAAACATTTATACTGACTTATTTAACCTGTATTGGTGCAAGAATAGGCAGATGAGTAAAAATAGTACAATTGCTAGAAATACTGCTTTCAAATTGTGGTGTTGGAGAAGACTCTTGAGAGCCCTTGGACTGAAAACAGATCAAATAAGTCAATCCTAAAGGAAATTGACCCTGACCTTTGGAAGGACAGATACTGAAGCTACAACTCAAAAACTTTGGTCACGAAATGAGAAGGTAGGGAATGACCCTGAATTTGGGAAACATTGAATGCAAAAGGAGAAGGGGATGACAGAGGGATGAGATGGTTAGATAGTGTCATCGATGTAATGAACATGAATTTGGGCAAACGCCAGGAGACAGTCCAGGACAGGGAGACTTGGTGCGGTACGGTCCATGGGTTCATGAAGAGTCAGACACAGCTTAGCAATTGAACAACAGCAAAAGCTAGAAATATTGCCTATAGGATAAAATTTTGTTCCTCCAATTTTGATTTAGGATTTGCCCTTTTGTGCTATATCATCAAGATTCTTCAATTTTTAGTTTGACTTGGAAACACAAACCAATTGAAAATATCGTGAATAGGTCATACAATAGGGCATTCATACATGCTGATAATTTCGCACTCCTTTTTCTCAAGAGTTCAAAACAGATAATTCTTATTGAAATAGGTGTAGAAAATTAGCACCCACCCTTCTCCTAGAATAGTGATGGCGAACCTTTTTGTTGTGGTGTGCCGAAAACATGCACGTGCTGGCACCCACAGTGCAATGTGCCCTACCCCCTGCGCATGCACGCACAACACCCTCCCCACCCCTTTACCTGCACTGCGCATGCATGCGTCTCCCAGCTGATGTTTGGCCCATTTGAGACCCTTTTTGCCCTCCTGGAAGCTTGAGGGAAGCCTCTGGAGCCTCTGGAGGCCGAAAAATGGGTCCATTTTGGTTCCATTTTTGGTAAATACGGCCCATTTTTTGGTCTCTCCAAAGGCTGCAGAGACTTCCCTCGAACCCCCAGGAGGGCGAAAACGGTCTCCCCCAGGATCCAGAGGCCCTCTGGAGGCTGAAAACGGAAGGCCATTTTTCAGCCTCCTGAGGCTGCAGAGGCTTCCCTCAAGCCTCTGGGGGGCTGACAACTGCCTCAAATGGGCTGAAAATCAGGTGGGGGGTGCACGCTGCACAGTGCAGGTAAGTTTGGCTGGGGCTTGCGTGCCTGCACAAATGGCTCTGCGTGCCACCTGTGGCACACGTGCCATAGGTTCGCAATCACGGTCTTAGAAGAATGAAATATTCTAGGAAATATTAAAAAGGTAGAATATTTCACCTAAAAGAGAAATAAAAATCTTAAAGGAAACAGAAACAAAAGACCCTAGCTCCGTGCCCCCAGCAGATATTTTGTTGCCAGCTTATCTACAAGTCAAAAGACTGGTCCAGTCTATCTACAAAACAAAAGACCTCAGCTCCAGGATGATGGGATTATCCTTCAGGGCAAAGCCATTCAGCCACAATAGGAAATTGCCCTTTCACCCAGCAAAATTCAACCAAGCCTGGGACACAGACAACCTCAGCTATGACTGCATAGCTCTATGGGAGTCTGACAACCAATAGGATACATTTCTTGCAAGGCCCAAGAGAGGGTATAAATATATCTCACTCTTCACTCCATGTGTTCAGCTGCACCGGGACCATGTGCTTAATGGTTCTGCTCCATTAAACCATCCTTCTAAGCACTCTCCATTTTTCCACTGTCTTTCTTACCACTTGGAATTGAACCCAGATGGACCCTTTTTCCAACATAAGCAAGAGCTGCTTGCTGTTTGAAAAATAGTTTACATTTTTTTATTGAACGGAGACTAGAGACTAGAATGCAGACTAGAATTTCTTTTCTTTTTATTTGGGAAAACATCTACTACATGCAGTCTTTCAATCCATTATATCTTTGAATGGGCTTATATTTCATGTTAAATGTGCACCATTAACAATGCAGCCATATTTTATGAAGTACAATTAAACAAATTACAATGATTTGGGTTTGGCATTCAAAGCATGTGTGGATGAGTAAAAAGATATTTTTTTCTTGATATATTGTGTTTGAGTACAAAATGTTCTTGCTTTTATTCCATACTTTATGAAGGAAGGGTACCTTTTAAATACACATTCTTCCTTGAATCCATTTATTTATCCATCTACTCTGAGTCACATTTTTCACCCAAACATGTTATAAAAGCATTATTGTTTCTTACTGCGAAATGTATTTTTGGAAGCTGGTCAGTCTCATGTTCTTCCTTTTAAAGAACCTACTTGGGTATACAAATAAAGATGTCTTTATATAGAAAGTTCAGCACAATAATTTTAAAAAGTTATATTCTGTCAAGCTGGTGATCCATTGAAACTGTTCTGTACTTGCTTCTGACAACAATTCCCCCCCTCCCGCGGTTACTCTGAGCAACAGCCAAAAATGGACCTCTTCAGGAGCATTTTGATTATTGAACGCTCATTTTAAAATCAGCATTAAGCATTGCTATTTATAATTTGTCATTTTCTAGTTCTGCTCTAAAGTTCTGTAGCACAAATTAAGTAGGATCCTGGCACAGAGACTTGTTCCACCAATTTCATTGGAAAATGGGAGGTTTCTACTGCGGAAGTCCATTGGTGCGGGTTACTTCTAAGCAGACATATAAAATAAAGATATCATTTATCTAAGATGGAGAATACAGTAGATAACTGATATTAACATATTCGTGGTTTTAAGTTAAATTGTACGTGGTAAGATGTGCCCCCTCCCCTTTCTGGAATGATTCAGGATTCCAGAGAGTTTTATGTATACCTCAAATGATAATCTCAGGAACAGTCAGAATATTGAAATCACCACTGGATGTTATGTTTTAAAGTATGCTATAAAACTGGAGAGAAGGAGAGTGAAAACAGCAACTTCCCTAGAAGACAAGTTACAAAATTTAGGGGGGTATTAATTAGTAAAATAAATAAATGTACCGGTAGCTGAAATGCATAGATATACACTAGAGCAGGGGTCCCCAACCACCGGGCCGCGGACCGGTACCGGGCCGCGGAGCACTCTTTACCGGGCTGCAAAGAAAAAAAAAATGGCGGCTTTCTTCGCCTTTGGTGAATGCTGCTGGGATCGGGGATCAAGGACACAAATGAAAGAAGGGGAGGGAGGAAGCAACCGAAGCCTGTCCTGCTCTCTGGCTCAGCTCTCTCAGTCGCTTTCTCGCTCCTCCACCAGCCCAGGAAGAAACTGCTTCAAAGAAGCTGGGGGGCTTTTCCTGTCGCCGCAGCTTCCCGAAGCGCCCGTTTCACCCCACCCCGCCCGCCCGCTCGCTCGCGGTTCAATCCACAGTGCTCCGTTCTGCCTGCCTGCCTGTCTGGTTGTTTGGGAGCAGCTTCGGCTGAGAATAATAACTATTCGCCTCTTTTTATCAGCGAAGCTGCTCCGAAACGAAGAAGGCAGGTAGAACGGAGCACTGTGGATTGAACTGCGCAGCGGTGGGCGGGCGGGTGGGGTGAAACGGGCGCCGGGAAGCTGTGGCGACAGGAAAAGCCACCCCCGGCTTCTTGGGCTGCTGGAGGAGCGATAGAGTGACTGAGAGAGGAACGAGGCAGACACCTGAGGGAGGGAGGGAGGGAGACA
Source organism: Notechis scutatus (assembly GCF_049901735.1). Lineage (NCBI taxonomy): Eukaryota > Metazoa > Chordata > Lepidosauria > Squamata > Elapidae > Notechis > Notechis scutatus. The sequence goes on along the minus strand of NC_142009.1, from coordinate 250,159,549 downwards.
CCTGAGGGATGGGGCTGAGGGAGGCAGGGCCGAGGCGCTCCTGAACTTGGTGGTTTGCTGGCAGACGTTTTATTACCCGACTAGGTAACAACATCAGATGTTACCTAGTCAGGTAATGAAACGTCTGCAAGCAAACTACCAAACTCGGATTCTCTCCCCCCGGTCCTTGAAAAATGTTTCTGCTTGAAACCGGTCCCTGGTACAAAAAAGGTTGGGGACCACTGCACTAGAGGACAAAGTAGGGTATGGGAAGTTGTGACAGGGTCACCCATAAGGCAAATTGATGGAGAATTTAGACAATCAAAACACAATACTTGTTTACACATACATGGAATTCTCTTCCACAGGAAGTTGTTAATAGCTGCCAACTATTACCAACTAAGAGATAAATTCTTCATTTTATTAGGAAATAAAATGGTCCATTGTAATATTTAATTCTGCCTCCAAATACTGAACATCAGTTGCTGGGCAGCATTGGAGTCAGAATAATTCCACAAATGTTGCCCTTGATATTCTGGTTGTATAATAGAGATTTCTTGCACTTGATCTGAATTTTATATATAAGTTTTGTATTTTTTTTGTTTAGGTTGTTGCATTGAGAAATGCATGTTGCACTTGATAATCTTTAGATAGCAGACTCAGTCTGGTTTGTGAGAATAATTCCTGTGTTTGTTGTCTATAGAAGGCAAAATTGTAAGGTGAATATTGTTGCCTCTTGATAGAGGTTTTCTAGGCTACCTATAAAAACTCTTCTCTCTTATTCTCCTTAGCATATATTTTGATGAAAAAATAATTGTCACATATGAGAGTTACACATTGAGGGTAATATCCTCTATACCTTCAAATTACTAAGTGAACAGTTATAAACCATTTAATAGCAGAATTATTAAGATCTTTATAAGTGCTGAATAAATTTTCATGGAAAATTGTGGATGAAATACTTGTGCTAAAGAGTTGTGCTGTTAGACTCTTTCAGCAGTGTAATATGTAAAGAATAGCCAAGCTAGGTATTACTGACATAGTTAATTTTGAAGTTGAATTTAGGGACAAGTTATCAAAATGAAAGGAGGAACAGTTCATGGGGAAATATTTTTTATATCAGCTCATCATACTTTTTTTTTTTTTAAAGTATGGCTTTTTGGAACATTGGATTTTTCTTAATTCTTAAAACATTTATTGTTAATTTCATAAAACTTAAATGTATTTGTGTATTAAGAAAGCCTGACACCTGTCTTTTAAAGTTATTGTCATCTGAGGTGTGCATAGAGATTTGGCTGAATTAATTCATGCCTGAAGTGCTATTTTTGGCAAACAGCCATGGATAGCTAACGTGCTGCAGTGATCATCCATTTGTGTTGCTTAAATATTTAATAGAACTCTGTATTATAGAATCTAAAAATGATAAACATTTTACAATACTATTTATATTGATAATTAAGTGAAATGTTTTCTACAATAAAATCATAAATATAATTATTGCAATTAACAAATAGCAAATTAGGCTAATTGCATTTCTAACTTAGAACTCATTCATCAGCTGGAACATTATTTTCGAATCTATATTTAAGACAATGCTGTGTCATAAATGGGCCTCTTTAACATGTAGTTTTTGCAAGGCACCTAAGCTCTTCATTGCTAGAGTTTTTTAATTCTTTGATTTTATGACGAGAACTAGGTATTCTGTAATTGTATTGCACTGAACACTTTCTGCACTATTTTTGTCCTTTTTGTTTTAGAAAGGATTCTCATATTTGAATAATATTTATTATAAGAAAACTAGAAATTATCTATACATCTATAGCAACTGCAAAAATTCTCATATAAGATACAAACCAGAGAAAATAAAAGATACCTGTGTAGATATTTTTCAGTCCTGAATTATTCAGACAAATGTACGTAATCCAATCTGATAGGTTCAGCTTTAATTGACTTACAATCGTAATTAAGTTTGAAATTTTGGTTGTAAGTTGTTGCGGTTCTTAACTTGGTCACCATCTGAATGGATTTAATTTTATGACTATTTTTACAATGGCCATTAAATGAGTCATTGTGTTAAGCAAATCTAGCATATCCAGTGCCTGTTTCTGAAAATAGCAAAAACTTTGCAAATCATGGTCATGTGATTTACAGGATGCTGCATCTGATTGTAAATGTGAGCTGGTTGCCAAACACCTGAAAATCACATGACCTCAGAGGGGTGCAGCAGTTGAAATTTTCAGGATGGAGTGTAAGTAACTTGTTTGAACTCTGTTGTAATTTTGAACATTTGTTAAGTGACCACTTGTTAAGTGAGAACTACTGTACCTTTATTCAAAAATATTTTTAAAATGATGCAATAATTATAAGAACCCCCCCAACCACCACCATCCCCCGGTATTCCTGGGCTGTAATTTTCTGATTCTCCTGGAAGCCGTTCGGATCATCCAGAGAGTGGGAGGTGCTTCAGTCTGCGTCGTTGTAGGCTGAGCTTAATTACTGAGGATCGCTCCGCCCCTTCATCACGTGGCTGCCTTTCGATCCCCAGTTTATGCTCAGCCTTCGTGCAGATAGGCTGTGTGATTCCGCTCCTTGGCCGATTCAAGAACTTCCCTTTGATCAGGTCTGATTCATTGTGATTGCCTTTTCCTCCTTAGCCTCTGCGCATTTGGGGTGTCTCTGCTACAAGGGGAGCGCGTTTTTTCACCCCCAGGGGGGCTAAGAGCGGGCGGTTTACAGCGCTCCGGCGCCAACCCTCCCCCCCCATTCGGCTTCTTCCTGCCGCTTCTCCACGCCGCTCTCGTAGCGGCTTGATCCGATCGCGCTTTAAAAGCGCAGCTGGTATTCCCCCCCACCGCGAACGCCGACCTCCCCAGGAAGGGGCGAAATTTGCCTGGCTGCCTCTCTCGGTCTCCAAATGGCCGGAGAGGCTTAGTTTTGCTCTGAGTGGCCCGTTAGGAAGGAAAGCGTGGGCGGCCACCATTTTGGGCGCCGCCGCGTGTCCGGGCGACATTCTTGGCCTCATTGCGGCTGCGAAGGGGCTAGTTTCATTCACAGGCCTTCAGCCTGTGAGAGTTGTTTCTGGAATGTATGGTGCATTTAATTAGAATTATAAACTTGTTGGCTTTCCGCAGCAGCGCTCAGGGCAGTGATAGCAGCCTATCCCTCCCGGTTGTTGCCTGGGAGCTCCAGCTGCCAGAGGCCTTTTTCCCAGCCTCAGGCGTTCATTTGGCGAATTGGGCCTTATTAGCATCAATCTCTGAGGTCACTCCCTCCTGGGAGTACTGAACCAGCTTCCTAGATAGATACTGGTCTAATAACAACAATAATAATAACAATATTAATAATAAAACAAAATATTGAATAAATAAATACATTTTTCATATATTTATATATAGCGATTTACCAATTTGATCGGATTATATATTTATTATACGCATACGCGTATATATATTAATAATTAAAGCAATAATAGTATTATAGAATATATACATCTAAATTCCAAAAGGGGGCACGGGCCAGCTGTAAGGACACCCGGCCTTTGTTGTAGGTCGAACCCTTGGCGAGCCAACCGCCTCTAGAATTTTTATACATAGTCCTTACTTCTAAAATGGCAGATGATAATTCAGCTAAAGGCTCTTCTTTGAAGGCCAGATCTAAGTCCTACCACTTGCGCAGACAGGCTAAGGAAACTTCTAAGGAAACTTCTAAGGCCTCTCAAAGAGACGCCCTAAGACGCCATAAGGCATTGGAGAAAGAATTTGACAGGCAATCTAGAGGGTCACAACAAGTGCCTCCAGCCCTCCCACCCTCCATTCCTTCTACCTCCAGACACCCCCCTCCTCCTCCAGATTGTTCTTCCCTCTCCAGGCGCAGCTCATCCCAGGGTCACCAGGTCCCCGGACCATCGACCAGACGGACGCCCGAAGCGACATTCACGCCTACGGCCGCTGGTCTGCGCCAGGAGGAGGCCGCCACAGTCGAGTTCCCTGCTCATATGCAGGCATGGATGGAACGGGCTATCCGCCAAAGGATAGCAGAGGGCCTTCAACAGATGTCCAGGTCCGGTCCCCCCTCGATGGCACCCGAACACGACCCGCCATCTGTCAGGTCCTCGCCTAGATCGGACCCTCCTCATGGTCAGGTACCTTTACAGGGGGGCAGTCCTCTCCCAGAAATGGAACTGGAGGAGGCCATGGAGGACCTGGACCGGTTTAGGGAGGAGGAGGAGCAATTTGAATGGGGGTCTACACACCAAGGGGAGCCCCTATCGGAGTTAGACCCTATGGAAGGGGACATGTCAGAAGACGAGGGCCTCATTCCTGACCAACCCACCTTCGTGGGTCTGTTCAAGCCACACGTTTAAATCGCTTCTATTTAAGGCCAAGAACATTTCTGGCCTGTCTGTGCAGTCCCCCCCGGCTCTCCCTTCCCCGGCGGAGGGACAAGAGGACGCCATTTTCAGGCAGCCCGTGGTGGAAGCGGAGGTTATTCCGGCTCCACCCATTTTTCACGACCTAGTCTCAAACCAGTTGGACTCTACCAGGGCCCCTCCTGCCCCATCCAGCCAGGACAAGAGGTTCTTTAACCTCGAGTCAAGTTTCTGCAACCTGCTTAACACTCTCGAGGTAGATGAGCCCATCGTGGGCTTAGCATCCTCCTCCTCCCCCAGTGATCCCCTGGAGGCTCTGAAACCCGAGGACAAGAACTAGCTTTACGCAGGGCTCATCAAGCTGACACCTGGGCCATTAGATCGGCCACGGCCGCCTCCTTCTTCACCAGGTCTTCTATCCGGTGGCTCCGCCAGCTGAAACAGCATGTCCCCCCCTCTAACACAAGGGCACATCAGGACATCGCAAAATTGACGGCCGCGGCAGAATTCTCGGCCGACGCCACCTACCACGCGGTTAAGTTCTCCACCCGAGCAATAACCTCTCATGTTACAGCTCGCTGCCTGCTCTGGCTCAAACACTGGCAGGCGGACGTAAAAAACAAGGTTAAGTTGGCCACTGCCCCCATTAAGGGGGACAAACTGTTTGGCTCTGCCCTGGAGCCATTGCTATCCGAAACCAGAAGCAAGAAAAAATTTCTTCCTCCCCTCTTTCGGAGGTCAGAGTCAAGAGTCTCTCAGCCATTTTGGAGAGGTCCCTCCTGACCTTTCTACCAGTCACCTTTCCCGCCCAGGTATCCGAGACCCCCCTCTTTCCGGCCTTTCCAGCCCCAGGATTGAGCCGATCCGGGCGATAGGAACAGGAGGGGCGGCAGCTACAGGCACCCCTTCAGGGGTTCAGGAGGGAAGCCTTTCCGGCGCACTAGATAAATCCCGTCCCTCCCTTCCCATCGGCGGACGCCTTAAGCATTTCGCCGACCGATGGGATTCCTCCACTTACGATGCCTGGGTCCGGGATACCATCAGACTTGGTCTCGCGCTTGAATTCCAGGGTGCCCCCCTGACTTTTTTATGGCATCTCCCCCTCAAGGGATCCCACCAAACGCAGCTTAATGGACTCGGCCATCCATCATCTTCTCAACATACAGGCCATACAACCCGTCCCACCATCCCAGCGGGGGCAGGGGTTTTACTCTCATCTTTTCGTGGTCCCCAAATCCTCAGGTGGATGGAGGGCTATTCTAGACCTGAAGCGCCTTAACCGTTACCTGACCTACCGCAGGTTTAAGATGCACACCCTACAGTCCATACTACTGGGCATCAGGCAGGGGGACTGGATAGCCTCTATAGACCTTTCAGAGGCGTATCTTCACATTCCTATCCGGCCCTCCCATTCCAAATTTCTCAGGTTCTGCTACAACCACCGCCACTTCCAATATGTGGCCCTTCCCTTTGGGTTGGCCTCTGCCCCGAGAACCTTTACTAAGGTCCTCGCGGCTCTGGCGGCCCATCTCAGGAACCTCCCGGTTCGTCTTCACTGCTACCTGGATGACATCCTCATCCTGACAATTCCAGACCCCAAGCAGAGAAGGATATCAGAGCCACTCTCTCTGCCCTCCAAGACCATGGGTTCCTAGTAAACTGGCAAAAGAGCCAACTGTTACCGTCTACACGGATCACCCATTTGGGGTCCGTCATCGACTCAGTTCAAGGGAAGGTTTTCCTTTCCTCTGAGAGATTCCTTAGCATCCAGGAAACTGTCAAACATATCAGACGATCGAGAAAGGTAACACTTTTAGAATTGTCTAAATTACTGGGTAAAATGGTCTCATGTATCTCCATTGTTCCCTGGGCCCGTTTACACACCAGATCTCTACAGTGGTTCCTGCTCCCGTTCCAAAGGACTGGCAGAAGCAATTCAAGGGCTTTGGTCAAGGTGCCTTCAAGGGTCCTCACGTCTCTCCTCTGGTGGACCAGTCCCGCCATCAACAAGGGACATTGCTTCAAGGAGCCCCAACACCTCACCCTCACCACAGACGCCAGCCTGTCCAGATGGGGCGCTCACATCCACTCGCTCTCGACACAGGGCAGATGGTCTCAGGTAGAACGGGCATGCAGTACAAACTGGTTGGAACTCCGTGCCATCCACCTGGCCCTGCACAACTTCCTCCCTCAGGTACGCGGGCGGCATGTCAACCGACGGGGGCACCCAGTCCATACGTTTGATGAGAGAGGCCGAGCGCCTCTGCCATTGGGCGGAACGCAATCTCCTCTCTCTCAAAGCCGAACACATCTCAGGGGACTCAAACACCCAAGCAGACTGGTTGAGCAGGACCACGGTGGACCGGTCCGAGTGGCGCCTCCACCCGTCACTGTTCAGGGAGGCGACCAGGAGGTTCGGCCTCCCGTCAGTGGATCTCTTCGCATCCCCCCTCAACACACAACTCCCCAGGTTTTTCTCGAGGTTCCCCTCCCATGGGGCCGAGAACTACAATGCCCTCCGTTGCCCCTGGCCCACAGGGCTTCTATATGCATTCCCTCCATTAGCCCTGGTCCCCAAAGTCATCCAGAAGCTCATCTCCGAGAAAGCAGAACTGATTTTGGTGGCACCTTACTGGCCCAGGCGCCCATGGTTTGCGGACCTCCGCAACCTGTCGGTGGACCCTCCCTGGAAAATCCCCCCGAACAGAATATCCCTTTCTCAGGGTCCCCTCCAGCACCCGGATCCTCAGTGGCTCCAGTTAGCTGTCTGGAGGTTGAGCGGGAACGTTTAAGAAAGGAGCAGTTTTCTGATCAGGTTATTGATACCATTTTAGCCACCAGGCGGCCATCCACAACCCGAATATACAACGCCACTTGGAATAGTTTCTGCAAGTGGTGCCATGGTTTCCAGGTCAACCCGCTTTCACCCTCCATCGCTCAAGTGTTGGAATTCCTGCAAGAGGGTCTGAGGAAAGGTCTTTCCCCGAACACCCTGAGGCGCCAGGTCGCAGCCCTTTCAACCGTCATTGCTTGTGACAATCTGGGGTCCCTTTCCCTTCACCCTCGCATTAGGGCATTCCTCAGGGGAGCCACTAACTTGTGCCCCCCGACAGTTCACAGATACCCCACCTGGGACCTCAATAAGGTCCTGGTGGCCCTTACTAAATACCCCTTTGAGCCTCTCAGGGCATCCACCCTCCAGTTCCTAACATTCAAAGTCGTGTTCCTGGTGGCCATTACCTCGGCTCGCCGAATATCGGAGATAGCAGCCTTGTCAGTGAGGAAGGACCTCCGCATTTACATTAAGCGTACCCAGCCCTTCAGGAGATCCGAATCCCTATTCCTTTCCTTTCAACCCAAATCCCTAGGCCACAAAGTGTCCCCGTCAACCATCAGCCGCTGGATTAGAGCTACTATTTCCAAGGCGTATTTGTCGCAGGCTCTGCCGGTGCCCAGCGGGATAACAGCGCACTCCACCAGAAGTGCAGCCACCTCGGCAGCTTGGGCCACCCAGGCTCCAATTGCTGACATTTGTCGGGCGGCCACCTGGGCCTCCCCATCTCCCTTCATTGGACATTATAAGATCGACATTTTTGCTTCGGCGGAGGCTTCGTTTGGTAGACGAGTCCTCCAGCGAGTCCTCAGGGAACCGCAGGGACTACAGAACCAGACGGAGTCCCTCCCGTAGGACAGCCAAGCTTTGGTATGTCCCACTCTCTGGATGATCCGAACGGCTTCCAGGAGAATGGGCGTTGGTTCTTACCTGACACGCCTCTGAAAGGTAGTTCACGCCTCTGAAAGGCAGTTGTTAAGTGAGTAGTGCCTCATTTTACAACCTGTTTTGCTACAGTTGTTAAGCAAAACCGGGCAGTTGTTAACTGAACCATGTGGTCATTAAGTGAAACTGGTTTCCCACATTGGCTTTGCTTGTTTGAAACTGGAAGAATTACAAATGGTGATCACATGACCCTGGGAGAGTGCAACTGTCATACTGCATGCCAGTTGCTAAGTGCCTGGATTTGATCACATGATTATGGGGATGCTGCAACAGTTGTAAATGGGGAAAACAGGCACAAGTCACTTTTTTTCAGTGCAGTTGTAAAAACAGTCACCAAACAAATGGTTGTAAGTCAAGGACTACCTATAAAGACTTCGATGGAATAGAAAGTAAAAACTAAAAAAGATAAAAGGTTGAATACTGCAAGCTTTCTTTTTGTAAAATAAAAATCTCCTCCCTTCTATTGAAGGGAGACAGAAAACTCAATTGTCCAAGTTTCCAGTGCTTAATGTCTGTTAAGTCTGAGTCAGCCTGGTTATTAGTGGTTCAAAACAAGGAACCTGTGACATACCCGCCAGATGTGTTGTTTCAGAATTTCCAGCCAGTATGACAATTGCTAATAAATCATTCTGGGTACATTTAACTGGAAGTGACCCAGACTGAGCAAAGCTGGCTTGATCAATACAGAGATCAGCACAGTTGATTTTTCAAGTATACATGTCTATCGTGTTAAATAATCATTGCAAAAACATCACGGTCTTCAATGTTTATTTAATCCCATTTGCTTTAGGAAGGTTGTTCCATAGAACTGTTGAATATAAGTGACATTAACGATAAATAATTTGTAAAAATGTTACTGAATTTTTAACATAGTAAAAGCCAGCTAAAGTAAAAGATTAAAGAAAAGTAAGAAAAAAGATTTAAAAAAAGAAAGAGAAAGAGAAAAGAAAAAGAAAACCCTCCCAATAATAAAGAAGTAGCTTCCAATTCATCAAACTAAGCACAAGCTAATACAGCTCTTCACACTATTTTAAATTACAAACAAAAAAAATCTTCCCATAACTTAATTCACATCAATAAAGATGGCCTAAAGATTCTATATATTTTAGAATATTAATATTATATATAGAATCATTGCAATTATTAAGTTAGTATCACAGATGCTAAATAAATCTGGCTTCCCCATTGGCTTTGCTTGTCAGAAGGTCACAAAAGGTGATTACATGAGCTGTGACACTGCAACCATCATAAATACATGCCAGTTGCCAAGCATCTGAAATTTGATCATATGACCACAGGGATGCTGCAATGGTCATAAGTGTGAAAAACGTGTATAAGTTGCTTTTTTCAGTGCTGTTGTAACTTCGAATTGTCACTAAATGACTGATTGTAAGTTGAGGACTACCTGTACCATGTTTGGTTTAGTTGAGCCATCTGGCATCCATTAGCATCTTCCTCTGAATTGGCAGGATAACATGCATCCTGTCTAGCTGTGGCCTAGGCAGATGCCATTTTACCATAACTGACGTTCTTCGGGAAAGGAGGTAATAAGAAAATCTTTCGACTCTTTAGAAATTGCTTCTTAAATGCAAAGAAGCATTCCAGGTCATCTGACAGCTGCTCCAGATATTCAGCTAAATGTGTGGAAGACTCAAACTGAGTAGAAAATGGGGCACAGATGTAAGCTTTCTGTATGATTGAGGATCCTACTTCACTAGAGTCCTGGGCACACAAGAGAAGTCTCTTTGTATTAAAACCCACAAAACGATAATCAGTGTGATGTTCCTGTTTTTTTTTAAACAGATGTTTTTAAAGTCTCTCTTTGCATTGCATAATTTAGGTAAACAATTTTCCTGTGCTTGTGTTTTAAGGAGCATATAAGTTTTGGGAAAGATATCTTTTGGAAACTGTGATTCCACAAAAGAATCCCTAATTATTTTACAACTAATAGTGCATGACTCCCTTTGTTTCTTGGTACTAATTAAACTTGAGTTTTCAGAGCATAGTACCTATATATTTTAAAATACCTCATTTTAGCTGGAGGTGTATGATTGATGGTTGCCTAACTTGCCTCCTGTTTGCTTCAGCTTGTTCTATTACTTGAAAATAACTTTCTTTGAAGGAACTCTCTGGAAGAGCACTACAGTATAGATTTTGCAGTTGGAAGAGGAACAGAAAAAATTGTTTAGATGAAGGTATATTTTGCATAATCAGAAAGATAATTAGCATTCTCCTCTCTATTATAATCTGAATAATCAAAATGGATGTGTGTAGTTCAAGAAGTCCCACATAAGTTAAATTCACATTTTACAAGATGTTTGGTATGCAGTGGTGGCAATTTATTACTGTAATACTATATTATGTCATCATGACCAAGGTGGGGAGGGTTGCAGTGATAACATTCCAACTGATGATCTACCAGATATTTAGGAGCCAAGGATTTGGCTGCACAAGGAAACAATAGCCAATCACTGACATCGACACACCAATCAGCCAATAAGAAGGCACTACATAACTACGACTCATGGAATAGCCTAAAGCACATTTTCCAAAGAGAGAGGTTCCTTGAGGATGAGCTCCAGCACAACTCCGAAAACTTGGGAGAGTAAAACTTCTGGTCCTGGTGACCTAGTCAGATTGGATCTTGCAACATTATCCGGGGACATGTATATTTGTCTTCATTTGTGATGCTCTACTGCAGGGTGTCAAACTGGCAGTCCGCGGGCTGGATGTGGCACACGCAGGCCAAGCCCACCTCCGCGAATGTCACGAAATGTTACGTGACGGCAACGTGATGCCGTGGTTTTGACACCCATGTTCTACTGTTTCTTCCATAGTGATTATATTGGGGAATTGGGACTTTTTTTTTCTTCACACCAAACTTCTGTTTGTTCAGATTCTTATGTTATTGTGCTGACAGATAGACAGATTAATGGTCATAGTAGTTACCAGTGTTTTCTTCCCTGTAATGAAGTACTGTTTTATATCCATAAAGCAGAGGTCTTCAAACTTGGCAACTTTAAGACTTGTGGAATTTAACTGGGAGATGAAATCCACAAGTCTTAAAGTTGCCAAGTTTGGAGACTTCTGCCCTGAAGGAATGCATGTTTGCTTTGTTCCCTGGAGCTAATCAGGATATGTTCATATTGTATGTGCTGCCTGTATGTGTGCCTTTGTGTGTATTTATGTCAGAGGCTCTAATCAGGGTGCATCTGTATGTGTTGCCGCTGTTGGGCATGTTTTTGCTTTCCTCTTGTGTTTGTGTGTGTGTGTGTGTGTGTGTGTGTGTTATCATAGGGAAGCATGGAAGGATGACAGGGAAAACTGGGACTTAAAATGGAGCAGCTGGCATTGTTCTGAGTGGCTATTCAGCTGCCTCTTCCATTGGGCTAATTTTTAAAATACTTTTTTCCACAGCCCCTAGTCTCTGATCTGGCCTGTTCTCAAGTACAAACTTTTCCTTTGTCTCTTCTCCCAACTCACAAAGTCTGGTTCTTTTCTGTTAAATTTCTAGAGTTTTCCTGTGAATATACAGAGTCTTCCTTTTAAATAATTCATTTTTAAAATTCCATTGGGTTGGAAATAAATACTAATACAGCATTGGTACCGGCAATGCCTGAAGAGCTTCGTACAAAAAATATTTGTATACCAAAGAGCTGCAATACATTTCCCCCCAATACTACTTTTCATAGGGCTCTGGCAGGAACACTTCTCCTGTAATATTTTCCCTTCAAGTATGTATGCAGTTTGGGGAGCACTGGCTTAGATTTTGTTCTTATATACAGAGTACTTTCAAGAAATATCACATCATTGTAAATATGTCATGGACATATAAAATTATTAACAGCATCATCATAGGTCTTCAAGATATACAAGATATATCAAGTCTGTCATCTATACTTGGATTGAATGATACATAGAGGAAGGAACATCTGGAGCATTACCATTTTCTCAGAATTTTGCCCATGGTAGTTGGATTTTTTTAGAGCTTCTGCCTGCAACCATGTTGTATAAGTCTAATTCCTTTTCCTTCTAGTTGTGATGGCATGAAACTGTCATTATTCCAGCCAGCAAGAATTGGTTGGGCATAATAGACGTTATAACTGATAGGAGTTATGCTTCTAAATTAAATTGTGTTGAGTACAGCTTTGGATTCAGATTCTATTCTCTGTAAGGTTCACATGAGAGGACAGGAGAACAAGTGATGGCATTGTAAAGAAGTCCTATCCGTATTACATAAGGTTACAGGTCTGTTTCCTGATCTTTAGGAACTTGTATTGATTACTATGAAATGTTTCTTACTGTAAGCTACATTCTCAGCAGTTGAGAAGTGCTTGAAATAAGAAATATAGAAATAGTACTGGAAAGTAGGTGGATAGTTTTCTCATTAGATGCAGAAGCTTCCATTTCTTGTCCCTGACCTTTCTGCATTTTCCTTCCTCCACCAAGTGGTCACTTTCTTGGTAACATTTGTCATTTGCATCTGTGAATCCCTTTTATCCAGACAACACTTAATAATATTATTCTGATGGAAGCCCTGCTATAACCTCATCTTTCATAATTTGTTTTTGTCTCAGTGCATCTCCTATGCCTTATGCAGCTGTTGAGAAATATTCATAAATTAACTGTTTATTTCAATGCTGTTGTTATTGAACATTATTTTCTTTTAGTGGTTATAATTATGTAGTTATAATCATGTAAATGCTTTTTGCTTTCCAAAACAGTCCCACATCTTTATGCAATAAACCTTAGCTAATTTTTAAAGAATAACTTCTTAGTTTATTTTTCTTACTAATTATGGTAATATCAAGACCTAGAATTGTAACACCTGGGAACAATTTGAAAACGGTATGATTCCCAAAAAAAGCATAGAATGAATTCTGAGACATTTTTAATCTGTTAGATGCCTGATAAGAGCTTGAAGTTAACAAAAGTTTGCTTGATATTCTATGAGGAATTATTCCAAGTTAAAGATATTCTTTGATCGTTGCTGTGTGGTGTGCAGACTGTAAAGGATTCTTTCCTTCCAGTCCTTTAGGAATGATGTATTTGGTTGCAAAATTAGTGTCTGTATCTATGCCAGTTTCTTGGTAAGTTTTATGGATTTCCACTCCATCTGGTTGAACTTGATGCTTCTCAGTGGAGACATTATTAGGGGAGATGTTAGTCAGAAAAGTGCTGCTAGACTCCACAGCCTGACATATCTCGCCTCCTACATAATCCAAGTTAAATGAAATCTTACGTGCTTGTATGAAATCAGCTTATTTTGAATGAGACATTTAGTATTATTTGTGATGAATCACTGCCTTCATTACATTTTCTCTTGATTGCATTGTTTTTAATCCTCTTCTCTCTTTCTGTCTGTAAATCAGGGCAATTTTAATGAAGACCCTGGAACCTTAATGACATATACTGATTAATATGATGGCGCAAGACTCTTGGATTTTTAACTAAAGACCATGAGTTTGACTGAAGATGGTAAAAGGTAAAGATAAAGGGTTAGGGTTCAATCGTGTTCAATCGTGTCTCATTCTAGAGGGACGGAACTCATCTCCATTTCCTAACCGAGGGAGCCAAGATAAATCCTTGCTTATAACAGCATGTTTTTTTAAACCATTTGGTTGTAGATATTCCCCTATTCAACTTCTTCACATCATTTGAAAGGAAAAATCCTGAAATTAATAGGGCCTTCAGTCATATTTTCAAGACTTCTGTAATTTAAGAGGGATTTGGGATTCCATGATATTTCAGAAATGTATAGTTTTGCCAAGGCTCATCTTAAACCAGCATTTTTCTTCTTACACAGTCTAATGTGTTTATAAATCTTGAATGCCGACAGTGGGAAGATAGAGACAATCTTTTTTCCCCATTACAGAATTCTGGCATCTTATGTTTGGAGAAATGGTGCCTCTAGCCCAGATATAACATTGAATCTTTGGCACTAGTCTTTCTTTGTAGACCTGACCTCAGTTATTTATTTGATACTCTTTTAAAGTGATTCAAGTTAGTGGCTGATCATCTCACGATAATGAGTAGCACTGATTAGATAGATAGATAGATAGATAGATAGATAGATAGATAGATAATATAATTATCAGCTTGCCATCAGAAGTTGTGGGTGCTTCATCACTGAAGATTTTTAAGAAGAGACTGGACTTGTCTGAAATGGTATAGGGTCTGCTGCTTGGGCAGGGGGACGGATTCGATAGAAGACCCCTCACGGTCCCTTCCAGCTCTATTCTGATTGAATTATCCTAGTCTATTGTTTCTTAAAGTTCCTTGACTGTTTTTAGAAAGATGGAAGAAAGAAGTAAATTGATCATAGAAAACAATAATAAAAATCCTTAATTGCAAAAAGTGCCTGAACATTTGAAATGTAAAATGCTTAAAAATCAGAACAATTATCAATAGGCATTATTAAATGATATTGAAGCAGCATTTGTTCCTTTCTTGAATTGTATTAGCAAATATTTATGCGGACAGCCTCTTTTTGCTAAATCAGTCAGTAATTCTTTCATATGAAGCTGCAATGTCTGTGTTCCTCAGTATAAAAGATACTGAATCTATTAAGTTCTTTTATGTTAATCTATGAACAGAATGTTTTCTTGGACTCTAAATTGGTAATGGAATCAGAATCAACCCTATCTATCTTTGGTTAATAGCAGTGAAATGACCTCATAAAGTTGGGAAGATATCTAAATAGGCAAGTTACATAGTCTTCACTTTCTATTATACAGTTATAAATTCTCTCAGAAGCCCTGCTTTATTTTAAGTCACAGTATATATCAACATTGGTGATTTTATTAAAGAGCCTAAATGATTTGATAAATACCTAATTTGAGGCTGAATGGTAAAGCTCTCCTTTAGAAAGAACTGAATGAATCAATCTGATACAGAAAATCATTGGTCTGTTTGTGACCAGTTGCAAATTAGAAAAATGGAACAATTATACCTCATTAGAGCCAATATGAAGTAGGCTATATTCTCTGTAAAGAACCCAAAAACATTTTTATCTTGGAAACTACTTTAAGACTTTTTGACTTATGACCCAGCAAAGAAAAAAAAAAGAAGATTTTTCTGCATATAAACATACAATTTAAATTCTTACAAGACACAGGAAAATGGTTTAAACCAGGGATCCCCAACCTTTCGACGCCGCGGCCCGGTTCCGGCGTCAGCTGGGCGCCGCGCCGGTTCGGCGTCAGCTGGCGCCGCCATCTTTTTGACGAAAATCACTTCCGGTGACGTCACGGAAGTGATTTTCGTCAAAAATGGCGGCGCTAGCTGCCAGGTGAGCTTTTCGGTAGAAATGGCTTTCTACCCGAAAAGCTCACCAGCGCTGGCGCGCCATCTTTTTGACGAAAAATTGCTTTTTTACCAAAAAGATGGCGGCGCCCAGCAACCAGCGGCCCGGTAAGGCTTGTTCCGCAGTTCGGTACCGGTCCGCGGACCGGCGGTTGGGGACCCCTGGTTTAAACCAATTATTTTCTTGCAGATTTAATATAAATTATCCATAAACATTTCCTCATATAATTATTTACACCGCAAATTACAAAGTGCATCTACACTATTTACAAATGAGTCTTTGATCCAGAAGTGAAGGAGATGAAAAGTGATTAATTTATCCATAAGCAAAAGACATAGAAGGAATTTTAAAACCATTCATCCTATTATGATGTTAATAATTAAGCCATTCTTCCTTATTCAAATTTTTAAAAAATCAAAATTCCTGAGAGGTTGCTATCCAAACTCTGCTTCATTATATGTAATTGTCAGGCTTTACACTAGTCATTGAGATAAATCTTAACTCTCTGACTCTCCAGATATCTATCTTATTCAAGAACTTGCTGGATGGCTTACAAATAGCTTACAGACATAACATGGCTAGCTTAGCTTTTTTATTGGTGGCTTACAGATACACGTGGCTGGTTTGGCTTGTTTATTTTATGCTACGATTAAAGTTATATATACCAGTAGTTCTCAACTTACAATTACAGTTGAGGTCAGAATTTTGGTCATAAGTCATTGCAGTCATTTTGCAAGTCATCCACATGGCTGCTTTGTTCAACATCCACAATCCCAGCTCTCCCCATTGTGGTCATTATGCCTTACTCTGCAGGGGTATCCAAGGGGATGGAGGAAGCCTTGGGAGGACTAATGCCTACTGTGAGCCAGAAGATCTTGGCCAGCTAGGTCCAGTGGTATGCAGGCCTTCTCCCTTCCCATCACTTCTGAGAAGCCTGGGCCTCTTCTTGTCCTACCATGCTTGGAAGGTCTCAGCTAACTAGGCCCAACACTGTGCACAAAACTATAACAAGCTGGAAGGCCCCAGCTCGCTAGGCCCAGTAGCACATGAGCTTACTATCTCCCCACCATCATTTTCAAAAAGCCTGGCCTTCTCCTCCCTCCGCCCTTTGGCCTTTTCTCTTCCCCACCACCCCTGAGTCCCCTTATTTACCTACAGCTGCTGACAGGTACACCCAGCCAATGTGTGACTCAGTTAGAAAGCTAGGGAAGGGAATCTTCCTCAAAGGCTAAAGAGACAATTTTAAGGTTAGCTGCCTTTTGAAAGGGCAAACTCTATCACTTTCAATGAATGTATTTTATTTTTTCTTTATGTACTCTGAGAATATATACACCAGAGACAAATTCCTTGTGTATCCAATCACACTTGGCCAATAATGAATTCTACTCTATTCTATTCTTATTAGCTATACAAGTGTCTCCCTTTCCTTCGCCATACAAGTCCTCTTCTCCTAAAAATCTGAGTTATTGACAGATGCAGTAGCTCAGTGGTGTAGTTAGCTTGGGCTTGTGAGAGAGTACAGATCGAGTGTTGATCGAAACATATTGTACATATACCATCTGCTATTTCCCACAAGAGTTTGAATTTAGATAGGCCTTCCAATCATTCTAACATTCTGTTTGCTTCTCCTGCACCAAAAATTCAAAATACATATCACATGCAATTGTGGTACAAATCTTTCCTCTCCCCGCCCTCCGCAATATTATGTATGGATTCAGTCTGTTAGGTAAGGAGACTCCTTTGTGGCCCCAGGAATCTCACATGATGGACTGAGTGTCAGAAGATGGCAATCAAGTTTTTCAATTGAAGAATGAAGATGGGAAGAGATCTGTAGCATGAGAAATATTCTGGTTTACATTTAAACGTCTATCTGCTTGTTCTGTAATCTAGAAGCACTATAAATGTAAAAGAGGGAAAAACAAAATGCCAAAGATAAAATCTACCTCTCAATTCAGATAGATATTCTCAGCCTGTCCTTTGTCATCCTAAATCCACCACCCTACCCAATACTGTTTAATGGATAGGGGATGCCAGTCTGAAAGAAAACTTGTTGGGTGTTGGAATCCTAATTGAAGGAGTCTCTTTCTTGATGAGAGAATAAGTGATGAGGTTAAATACAGAAAGTCAGATAGGAATACATTTATGGGAAAACCCCAAATGCTGTATGTCCCTGAAAGTAGGGTCAGAAGTAACTTCCAAGGCCAGATGGATTTTACCTTTATCATGGCCAGTTTGGATTTGAAATATAGAGAATCATCAGCCTAAGGGGCTTCTTCTGAGCAAGTTTCTGGGCAACTAGGGGAGACGGCCATTTCTGGAATAGGTGGAGCTAACTTGTCCTCTCAGTGCAAAGACCTCCACCGAGGAGAGGAGGACTGAACAAAGGCTCTCAGCAAGACTATTGGTCAGAAAGAACGTTACCCCTTAAAGGAACAAATCCAGGTCATGGCACTTCTATAAGGGGAGCTGTGTGTCTCAAAGATCTACTGCTGACACTTATCCGTTTACCACACCCTTGTGGTTCTTAACTCCTGCCTTGTTTGCTCAAATCTTGTACCAGTAGAATTCTTTTTGAAAAACTTTTTAGTAAAGGTATAAGATTTACCTGTGAGCTTGTGATTTCTATGGATCGGGCAGGACAGATTGTTGCCAAACTAAACTTGGGAGAGGAATTAAGCACAGAGCACATGGCAACAGAAATCAGCATGGATCAACTTGCTGCTGAAAATGCCCAGCTCACATAGGTTGCTCTACTTACAGCACAGCTACTAGCTCTGCAAACTCAATCACCGCAAGAATCAGATGATCTACAGAGATAAATGTATTGTGAGTGTAAAGTTAGACCAATACCAATATTATTGGGGGGGGGATGTAATGAGGCTAAATAAATGGTTGTTGATAGTGACTTGTTGATAGAGGCAGTGTATATTCTGTGATTATATATATATATATATATATATATATATATATATATATATATATATATATATATATATATATATATATATATATATATATATATATATGGATCTTTGGTTATTCGGGTTTTCTCCCGCGTAAGATTCAAAGTATCTGAGGCAACGTTTCGGCGAGGTCCCACTCGCCATCTTCAGGCTGGTGCTTTCGGCTTAGTGCCAGTGCAAGCAGTGTGTGACCGGAGCTGCCATCTCTCTATATATACAAGTGGTGGGGGATGGTGTGCTGGGCTGGTTGGCTGTGCTGCAGCCTCTTGATTGGTTGATGGAGTTGATGTTGGTATAATGGGCTGTGTAATGGCCTTTTGTTGTAGAGATATCCTGGATCTTGTGCTGTCATCTCCTGGGTCGTTAGCCTCTTGTGTACCCAGACCCCAAACTTTAAAAACCCAAAATGCTACATCACAGCCACCCGCTCAGGACATCACATCAGAAAACTCAAGAAATTACACCTCAAGAACTCAAGAAGTCACAACACAGCAAATGACCCAGGATATCACAGCACAAGACCAAGGATACCACAGCAATAAATCTCACAAGGTCATCACACAACCCATTACCCAAGCTGTTACTACACAGGAGGCTAATCGAAAAGAGATCAAAACACAAACGACCCAGGAGATTACAACGCAAGACCCAGGATACCACAACAAAAGAACTCACAAGCCCATCACACAACCCATTACCCAAGCCGTTAAAACACAAGAGGCTAACGACCCAGGAGATGACAGCACAAGATCCAGGATATCTCTACAACAAAAGGCCATTACACAGCCCATTATACCAACATCAACTCCACCAACCAATCAAGAGGCTGCAGCACAGCCAACCAGCCCAGCACACCATCCCCCACCACTTGTTTATATAGAGAGATGGCAGCTCCGGTCACACACTGCTTGCACTGGCACTAAGCCGAAAGCACCAGCCTGAAGATGGCGAGTGGGACCTCGCCGAAACGTTGCCTAGATACTTTGAATCTTACGCGGGAGAAAACCCGAATAACCAAAGATCCACATACAAATACCCGAGAACCTCAGAAAACTCGCCGAAACGCGTTGCCTAGATATTTTGAATCTTACGCGGGAGAAAACCCGAATAACCAAAGATCCACATACAAATACCATGAGAACCTCAGAAAACAAATATATATATATAGCCTTCAGCTTTGTTCGGGTATTTTCCACGTCATAGTAGTGGTGCTTTTAAAGTTGTAGCAGTTTCAGCAGAATCTCATCTGCCATCATCAGGCTTCTGTATGATGATGGCAGATGAGATTCTGCTGAAACGTTGCTACAACTTTAAAAGCACAACTACTATGACGTGAAATACCGAACAAAGCTGAAGGCCATACATGTAAGTACCGCGAAAACTTAAGAAAATATATATGTGTGTGTGTGTGTGTGTGTGTGTGTGTGTGTTTTCGGAGGTTTTTGCGGGTATTTGTATGTGGATCGTTGGTTATTCTGGTTTTCTCCCGCATAAAATTGGAAGTCTCCTTCATCATCTTCAGGCTTGTGTCTTCGGCTTTGTGCTTCTTAGAGTAATGTGAGCTTGCAGCTGCTTCTTCCTTTTAACTGCTAGTGGGGTGTCTTGATTGAGTGGGGGCTTGGCTGTGTTCTGATTGGGTGGGGGTGTGTTCTCATTGGGGGTTTGGCTGTGTTCTGATTGGTTGGGGGGTTGGCTGTGTTCTGATTGGCTGGGGGTATGTTCTGTTCAGGTGGGGGCTTGGTTGTGCTCAGGTTAGTCTTAGTTGCTGGGGGATTTGAGCTGGTGAGCAAATCCTGCTCTTTGGCTTCACGTTCGTGGTTGTGCCACATCTTCATGGTGGGCGTCAGTTCGCTTCATGTATGGGTCGGAGGGGTTTGAAGTGGGTAGTGATGCAGCTGTGGTACGGCTTCTGGTCCATGGTCGTGTCTCATCTTCTGTTTGGGTGTGAGTCTGCTTTCTACGTGGAAGTGTGGTGGTAGCATCTTGTGTGGCCCTCGTGCGTGTGGGTCTGGTGTCATTCTTCATGTTAGGTACTCATTTGTTCATGGGGGCGGGTTTCCAAATGGCTGGTATCATCTCGTTTATTCATGCTGTGTGGGCGTTTTTCTATCTCTATGGCTTCTCTGATTATTCTGTTGTTGAAGTGTTCGGTTTTGGCGATAGTTCTGGTGTTTTTAAAGTCAATCTTATGTCCTGTGGCTTTGAGGTGTTGGACCAGGGAAGAGGTCGGTTCTTCTTTTTTGATTGAGTTCTTGTGTTCTTCAATGCATGCACTTATTCTTCTGTTAGTTTGTCCGATGTATGTGGTGGGGCAGGCGGTGCAAGGGATTTCGTATACTCCTTGGTTTTCTAACTTGATTTTGTCTTTAGGGTTTCTTAGGATGGTAGATATTTTTCTGTTTGTGCAGAATGCTGTTTTAATGTTGTGTTTTTGGAGGATCTTGCTGATTTTGTCTGTAGTGCCTTTTATATATGGGAGGAGGGCTTTGCCGTTCTCTTGTTCTCTGTCTTGGATTTTGGTTGGGGTTTCTTTTTGGATTAGGTGGGTAATCTTCTTTCTTTGGAATCCATTGGTTGTTAGTACGTTAGTGAGAGTGTGTAGTTCGGTTTTTAGGTGTTGTTCGTCGGCTAAGTATTTTGTTCTGGAGATGAGTGTCTCGGCTACGGAATTGATCTGTGCTGGGTGGTGGTGTGAGAATGCGTGTAGATAGCGGTTTGTATGTGTTTTCTTCTGGTAGATGGTGTGTCCTAGGGAGCCATTGTATTTTTTGTATACTAAGACATCTAGGAAGGGAAGTTGATTGTTAGCTTCTGTTTCCATGGTGAATTGTATTTTGGGGTGTAGGCTGTTGAGGTGTGTGAGAAAGTTGTTTAGTTTTTCTTTCCCGTGTGGCCAGATTATGAAGGTGTCATCTTCATAATCACACATCCAATCCTCATGATAATTCATCCCAAGGCAGCCATATATAGAAGGCAGAGGCCACCTTTACCCCTACAGCTGCTGGCCTATGCCCTGTGAAACTTCCTATAACCAACAGGCCTGATATTAGAGGTTCTTCTCCTCCCATCGGAGGTTGTCTGTCCTTCTTTGCTTCACGATGGGAGGAGTCAACTTCGGACGCCTGGTTACTCCAGACTCTGCGGTCAGGTCTTCAACTCAACTTCCTCTCCCCTCCTCCGAGGTTTTTTGTCTGCTGCCCCATCTTTCGGGTCCTCATGGAATTCGCCATTCAACACTTGGTGGACATAAAACCCATCCAGGCGGTTCCAGAGGACCAACGGGGGCTGGGCTTCTATTCCCAGCTCTTCATAATTCCAAAAGCCTCGTGGTGGAGGGCGATTCTCGACCTCAAGTCACTGAACAGATTCATTCCCTACAGGTGCTTCAAGATGCAGTCCCTCCAAACTATCCTAGAGAGCGTCTAGGAGGGCGACCTCCTCTCATCCATAGATCTTACGGAGGCATATTTCCATGTCCCGATCTGGCTCCATCATCTCCAGTTCCTTCGATTTTGCTACAACAAGCATTACCAATACTGAGCTATGCTGTTTGGCCTTTCATCGGCCCCCAGGAGATTTACGAAGATTCTGGAGGCATTGGCAGCGTTTCTACACATTCTACCTTTGAGGGTCCAATGTTACTTAGATGATATACTCATACAATTGTCCTCAGCCCTTACCGCCAACAACGACCTTCAGACCACGATTTGGATTTTGCAGGAGCATGGCTTTTCTATGAATTTCAACAGGAGCCATCTTCTCCCAACCACCCATTTTCTTCACCTGGGGCAGTCATCGACACGATCTCCTGTGAAATCTTCCTTTCTCAGATTCTGCTCCTATAACCATAGTCCATGGGCCTGTATTTGCCCAGATTCTGCAGTGGTTCCTGTTGCCGTTCCAACGAGCTGGAACCAGTCACTAATCACTCAAAGTCTGGGTACCTCCACCAGTCTTGCATTCCTTCTGGTGGTGGCAGTCCCAGGCCATCAGGAGGGGCCATCTTTTCAAGGAGCCAGAAAAAGTCACAATTACGACAGATGCCAGTCTTTATGGTTGGGGGGGGTGCATCTGCAAACCGAGATAGCCCAGGGTCAATGGTCCCAGGAAGACAGTTCTCACCCAATCAATTGGCTGGAACTCAGGGCTATCTATCTGGCTCTGAGATATTTCTGGAACAAGGTGATAGACAAGGGGGGACCAGGTCCAAGGCCTTGATGCAGGAAGCTGAAAGCTTGGGGCTGTGGCCGGAGAGGCACCTTCTTGTCCCTCAGGGCAAACCATATTTCAGGGGTTGACAACCTCCAAGCAGATTGGCTCAGTTGAGCTAGGGTCAATCACTTGAAATGGTATCTTCATCCATCCTGGTTCAAGGAGGTATCAGACAGGTTCGGCCCTCCATTAGCCGATCTGGTCACCACCCCTCAGAATGCTCAGTTGGAAAGATTCTTCACCAGGTTTGCCACCCAGGGAGTGGAGGAGACCAATGCACTTTGGAACAAATGGCCTCCAAGTCTCCTTTACGCCTTTGCTCCTCTTCCTCTAATTCAGTCGTCATTTGGAAGATGTTGGTGGAGAAGGTGGAGCTAATGCTCCTAGCACCCCATTGGCCTAGGCGCCCCTGGTTCGCAGACTTGGTGAACCTGTTGATTGCTCACCCGTAGAGGATCCCGCCCATCAAGATTTCTGTCAGCCAGGGGGCTCTCCTCCGTCCAGAACCCCAGTGGTTCCAGTTAGCTGTGGTAATATAACCTATTGATCATTTTGCCACCTGGCCCTTGAGTGGAGATCGCTGATAAAGGACAATCTGTCATCTAAAGTGATAAAGACCATCCAAGCATTGAGAAGACCATCCACAAATCACATCTATGATGCTACCTGGTGAGCTTTTTGCAATTGGTGCTCTAAGACTAACCGATTCTTGTCTTCAGCCACAATGGCAGATGTTCTGGAGTTCTTTCAGGAAGGCCTAGATAGGGGACTCTCACCAAACATGCTGCTCAGAGAGGTTTCCGCCTTGTCTACGATGCTAGCTTAGGATAATTACAACTCTGTCCCACCATTCGGCAGTACACAGGTTTTTGAAAGGGGCCTCAAACCTGCATCCCCAGGTAGTCCATAGGTATCCCACTTGTGACCTTTCGAAGGTGCTCCAGGCCCTTATGGGATTCCCATTTGAACCTTTGAGAACGGTGGGTCTTCGTTTCTTGACTCTCAAGGTGTCCTTCCTGGTGTTTGTCACGTCGGCCAGGAGGTTGTCAGAGTTGGCAGCTCTTTCTGTGAGACAGGATTTATGCATCTTCCATCGAAATAGAGTGGTGCTGCGCCTAGACCCCACCTTTATTCCAAAAATCAATTTATGGTTCCACAGGGCACAGGAACTAGTCCTACCAGTCTTCTACCCTAATCCCCGCCATGAGTTGGAATGGAAGTGGAATATGCTGGACATACAGAGGGCTCTCCATATATACATTAAATGGACTGCAATCTTTTGTAAAACAGAAGCTATGTTTGTGTCCTTCCAGCCTGCCTCTTAGGTTCCAAGGCTTTCCCATCCACGATGGGCAGTTGGATAGGGGCTCGTATCACTACAGCCTATGAGACTCGATCTCTCCAGGTGCCCAAAGGACTGATGGCTCACTCAACCAGGAGTGTGGCCATATCAGCTGCCTGGGCTATCCAGGACCCCATAGAGGAAATTTGTAGGGCGGCAATTTGGGCATCACCCTCTCCATTTATCTGGCACTACAAACTGGACACCTCCACCTCCACAGAGGCAGCATTTGGCAGAAGAGTGCTCCAAAAAGTACTTCCAGAATCAGAAGATGTGGACCAGACTTAGACTTTCCCTAGGACACGCCGGCTTTGGTATGTCCCTGACCTGGACTCTCGCAGCAGTGTGGTGAATAATGGACATTGGTAAAACTTATCTGAGACGCCCCTTCTATACACGCTGCAAGATAATCCAGCCCTACCCCGGTGCTGTCTGGTTGCGGTTGGGGAGGGTTCTTCTCATTTTTCTATTTTTCAGAGACACACCACATCTGTCAAGTTACTTCGCCGAAAGCTGGGTGCCTAGCAACAAGGGCTGGCTTTATCAGCTTGGCAGATTCAGGTCAATGGCGTAGTAGTAGGAGTCTAACCCTGACCTGGACTCTCTTGCAGCGTGTAATGAAAGGGCGTCTCAGGTAAGTTTTACCATTGCCCATTTTCACAATTCATCAAGTACAGTTTGTACCTTCT
Organism: Notechis scutatus; assembly: GCF_049901735.1. Lineage (NCBI taxonomy): Eukaryota > Metazoa > Chordata > Lepidosauria > Squamata > Elapidae > Notechis > Notechis scutatus. The sequence continues at coordinate 250,134,911 of NC_142009.1, read as the reverse complement.
AACATACACAGTAGATTGCTTCTAAGGATAGGGAGTAAGCTCCAACACTTGCACCCAGGCATCTGTTTTTGACAAGTTTTTATGGAATGGAGGGAGTAGGGAAACCAGTCAGTCTTTTAGGGCTCAGTTGAAATAGGTAGCAAATTGATTTAGATCATTGTTCTTTATATCTTTCATACTGCTGCAGCAGCACAATGCGTTTTTATGTATTTTTTCCTCAGTTTTTTCTTTCATGAACCACTCACTAAAAAACATGGAATCCTGAGATTTTGATCTTTTGAATCCCAACCTAATCCATTGAGTCATCTCTACATATTAGGAAACAAAGTGGTTTCATTTGTTCCTTTCACAAAAGCATTAATACAGCAATGTTTTAATCTAGGTAGCTAGCGTTACTTCTGTAGAATTCTTAACTTTGCTGCAAGTTGGAAAAGTTTAATCTTTGTCACTTGTGTATTCTGTACGCAGGCTTTATCTGAAGTCCATACTATATAGATCAGGGGTCGCCAACCTTTTGGACCTCAGGGACCACCAAACTCATAATTTTAAATCCCAGGGACCACTAACCAGTTCTGTAGGTGTGGCCTAATTTGTGGGTGTGGCTTGGTGGTCATGTGACTGGCTGGGCATGGCTTGTATGTAAATATTTTAAATATTTATATAAATATTGAATTTGTTTATAAAAAAAGCAACTTTTACCCAAAATCAGGCAAAGCAGGCAGGCAGATCGAGTTGCTCACAGAATCACAGATTCATTCAGAGATCTATCTGCCATCGGTTAGCTGAGTCTGTCACAAAAAATTTGCTTGCAAGCAAACTCATAAAATTTGTTAGCAAGCAAACTCACAAAATTAACTCACAACACATCATGTATGTAAATATTGAATTTTTTAATAAAAAAGAGCAACTTTTACCCAAAATCAGGCAAAGCGGCAGGCAGATTGAGTTGCTCACAGAATCATTTAGTGATCTATCTATCTGCCATCGATTACCTGAGTCTGTCACATAAAATTAGCTTGCCATGAGTCTGCACTGCATAATAGAACCTTCAGTCCTAAGGGAGGTTTGGCTATGTTTAAAAGCAGAGCCGAAGATCTAAAGACCAGCTAGAAAGCAAGAAATCCAACCATTTCCTGCTTTCTAGCTAATCTAAATCTCCTAGAACAGCTGATGGTCGGAAAAAGGAAAAATAGCTATTTAGCAGGCAAGTTTGCCAGGAAAGGAGAGTGGGCGGGGAGGGTTCTCATGGGCCATGTGAGTGGTGCAGTCTTGTGTTTCAGCGCAGCCTGGATTAATTGCTTTGGGGGGGTGCTCTGGGGGTGAGATTTCTCTGCGGCCCCCAAAATTTTCTCCACCAGTTGGCGACCGCTAATATAGATGGTTTACTATTATGGCTGCCGTATCAGTGTGTTAGATGTTGATTATGGCATGAGCTTCTAAGTAATTTCAATTCTATTTGTCAGGGACTGCTCGAACCTCTATCTCCTATATGATAGGTGCTATCATCCTGAACCTTGGGATATAATATATGGTGGATATAAGAAGAAAAGTATGATCTTCTCTGTTCTTCTTACTTGTTTTTTAGCAATAGCACTTAGAATTATATACTGCTTTACAGTGCTTTACAACCCTTTCTAAGTGGTTTACAGGGTCAGCATATTGCCCCCAACAGTCTGAGTCCTCTGGGCATTGCATATTAAATGGGGCCACAAGAAGTGATATGCACAACCAGCAAATTCCTTTTCTGACCCTGATTGCTAAACATTTGTGGTGCAATTTTCTTTCATTCTGAGATATAAACACATCAAAACTGTAAAATATCGCATACATTATTCATAATATAGCTTAAAAAGTAGAGAAAGATCTCAGCATTCTTTCCTATATCTAGCAAAAAACAAATAAAACCTGGCCTTAACTATTATTACCCCATCCAATTTGCCATTGTTATCATAACTCTCATATATTAAATGCAACCATCAACCTCCCAAATGTTGCCAATTATTGGATTTGGGGAACAATAATGTGATAGAATTGCTAACAGAATAATTTTTTCTTTGGGAAGGGAACATTATTTTGGCTGCACTGTTTCGTCCCCTTATCCTGTATGGCATTAAGGCTATTATAGTATAAGAATGATAGCCTGGTAGCGATACCATTAAGCTCCAGCATAGTGGTGAAGAAACCACTTAGCTGTCCCATTGAATGTTAGAAGCTGCCACGCCATCATTTTTCTTCTAATGTTTCACAGCTAGTACTTCAGTTACCATATGGATCTACCGGAGTTATCTTCAATAATGTTTTCTAATGCAGTGCTTGAAGCACTGCCTCTGTTAGTACGAAGTGTGAGTCAGGCAAATAATTCAGTTAAATCCTACTAGTAGAAACTGCTGAATCTTTATGTCAGCTCAGGACTTGTCTTTAGGCACAGGCTGCTGAATATATTCTGAGGGCTGAATATGTAAGATTAGAGATGCACTTCTATGCCTCATGGAAGTAGATGTACACTATTAGAAAAGTGCTTGATCTGAATTGCTCTTAAGATTTTTTTAAAAAATGATTGTAACACAGTAAGGCTAAGATGAAGGAAGTAAGGAAAAATAGATGGTATTGGATACACATGGATTGCTTATGTTTTCTCCAGGGAACCTTGATCTCTACTAATGAGATTGTCAGATTCTTTGCTTTTTAGAAGTTCCATTTTCATGCTAATCAGCATATCACAAAGGTGCTACTAGAATGCACAGCAGGGAACATTTTTTTATAATGTTGTTCTCTTGAAAACTGTCATTTTTCTCATTATTCACATATTCATTTGTTAAACCGTAGTAGTAACATGTGTTTTATAAATGCATTGTCTCCTTAACCTTTGTTAAATGATATTTTCTTCTTTCCTTTTACATTACTAACAATAAGCTTTATTTAACTATTATTAATCAACCTGCCATTCCTTAGAAATCATGACAAAACAAGTGTCAGTTTTGGTAGAATAAATGTATTTTATGATTACTTACTGTAGTGGTTAAATAAATGTATTTTATGATTACTTACTGTATGAGGCATATAATTTAGATTTTAAGAAGTTTACAGATAGTTTTCAACCTATAACCACAATTGGGATTAGGATTGGCATTGTAAGTCAGTGTGATCACAAAGCAAGATGTCATGGAACTGCAATGATATAGGATGGCAATCCTAACATCCCCCCATTGGAGTTGTTCATTGAGAATTGTAGGTTGTTAAGTGACTGCCCACCCCAATCCAAGCCATTCTGGATGTCAGCCCTGAAGCCATTTTTTAAGCTGGAGCCATTTTGGGAGCATCTTCAGGGCTGCCACAGCCAGGCTGGTTGGAATAGTGAGAACTAAAGGTTGGAGATAGAGATAGCTGGTAATGTGTAGCCAAAACAACATTCTTTCCTATGGGAGCCAAGGATGTTCTTCCAGGTGTTGGAGAGGCGTGGACCAAAGCCAGGCAAGATGGTGGCTGTGACCTGGTTGGACTATGCAATGGACGTATGACCTGAGGGGAAGAACTTTGGCGTTTGATTTGGGTGGGAAAAACTTCAGGTCCTTCAGAGTCAGGTTTTCCCAAGTTGTTCCAATATGACATTCCATAGAAGGAGTCTATAGTTCAAGGAATATGTGTCCCTTGGAGTTTTGATTCTGTTGAGTGTGTTAACTGGAACCCTGATACTGGACTTGGTCCCTTCCAGCTCTGAGCTTTAGTAATGTAGATTATTTATGCAGACATGTAGATTCTGTGTGCGTGAGAGTGAGAAAACTTCATACTTAAATAACGTAGGCTCAATTTTTTTATTGAAAGAGGAATCTTCTGCTTAGTGGAAAAAGTCTAAATTAAAACACTCCAATAGATGGCTTTCCAGCCTCTTCTTAAACATATCCACATATAAGTGATCTTATACCTCTCTGAATAATTGATCATATTTCTTTTGATGTGCAGTTTTAATATCCAGTTTAATATAGAACTGGAATTAATATGCAATTCTAATCTGCTTTCCTGTAACTTAAAAGACAATTTTAAGAATGATAAATGATGGAAATAAAGCATGTCTGAAAATAAATGGAACACTTAATGGATTGATTGAACAAGGATTAAGCCAAGGATGTGATGAAGTTAGGAACATGAATGTGTTTGTAAGTTTATAAGTAGTCTTTATTGTTGATTGAGAACCCAAATGATTGTATGATGTAACCACAAATATGGATTTGAAAAATAATTTCTGAAGACCAAGGTAGTTTAGTTTCATAGGAAAAAGATAGTCAATTATAAATTATATAAATCTCTCCCCCCTCTCACTGTTTTCTCCTGTGAAACAAAATTATCTTGGTTTTCATAAATTATTTTTCAAATCCATACTTGTGGCTGCTTATAAATTTTATTATGCTTCATTCATAGATATTGCATTTCTTTTACAACACCTTCCACTAGCAAAAAGTTGCTAAAGGCCCAGATGATGATTAGCATTTTAGCAATAAAATATATTTTAAAAAATTATGGTAAGTACATCATGTTTTAGACATACTGCTATTGTACACTTAATAGACTGCAATATAGTGTAAACATATACTAAACAAATTCCCCAAAATAGAGTGATGATAAAAATAAAGAGTACAAGTTGTACATGAATTGGATGTAATAAAAGCAAGGATGTTTTGCAAGGAGACACATATTGAATGATGTTGGTGTAAACTATGTTTAACAAGATCTTTCCTGTGGAATCCTTATGGAGAGGATGTGTCTGGTGTTCTTTTCCCTCCCCTTCTAATCCCAAAATGCTAGAGAATTTCTGGAAACCGTTCACACCAATCAATAGACATAGGGGTAAAGCACATTTACCCACTCAAAAGAGACAATAAAAAAGATAGGAAGAAAAAAAACCCAGGATACATTCCCTGCAGCCAACATCCAGATAAGCACAGATTAACACCAGACCAACAATCAAGTAGAAAATAATGCCCTAATCTAGGAACTACCAAAGAGAAAACTACATCCTTACCAAATTGGCAGGATAAACCAGATACATTTGCAATGATGATGTTACCTACCTGGGTAATGAAGTGTTTGCAAGCAAATGAAATGTCTGCAAGAGAGCACAAAGGATTCCACAGTTCAACCCTGTATACTGTATTAGGATGATCTTTTCATTTACATAATCCACACTTTAATTTACTTTATGTCTCTCACTGCGGTTTTTAAAGACCAGGATTGTGGCAATTTTGTCAAATATTTTCTCTTTGCACTTTTTAGCTAGGAAAAATGGATCTCAGAAAATATACCATTTTTGACTTTTGTGTGGGTCTTATGACAGCCACAGTCTGGAGAGTTTTTAATTTTTCAGCAACCTCTACTGTGGACAAGTATAGTTAAAAAATATTAAGAAACCAATGAAGTTTATTATTAAATCATGTATTAAACAGCTGCTGCAGTTGTTGAAGATGCTAGCACATAATATATAGATTTCAGGCAGTGTGTGCATGATCTGACTTTTGTTCATGATTGTAAACTGCGAAAGGAAGAAGTATGACAAAGGAGAGAGAGCAAGTGAACAATGAAAGCAGGGTCGTTAACCAGAATCTAACGTATCTAATTCTTCAGATTCAATGTGTTGCCATAAAGAAATCTGAAAGAGTATCCAGAGTTACAAAAACTGAGTTGAAGTATGGATAATCATAACCATGATTAACAAATCAAGCAGCTTATCATTAGCCTGTAATTGCTGATACAACAAGACCATCAGACACAAGCAATAGGGAATTTTTTGTCTGAGCCTAGGAGTTGTTAATTTCCTAAAACCTAGCAGAAGCCTCAATCGTGCAAGATCTGTCCCAGTTTTTACTGCACATTATCTCTTGCACTCCAAGTATTTCCTAGACTTTGGGGGAGAGGGACTGACCTTAATATTGTCATCTTTGGCAGCATTGTTTGGCCTAGTGTCAGCTTGTGAGCTGCATTTCAGCCGAATGTTCTGAGGTTTCTTCCGATGCTTTCTCTCCTATTGCTCATCTGAGAATTCATCAAATCTAGGCAGAACAGTGTCTTAGTTGCATAAAGGTAGCCCTTGACTTACAATAGTTCATTTAGTGACCATTTAGAGTTACAACAGTGTTGAAAAATGACTTATGACCATATTTCAAAGTTATGACCTTTGCAACATCCCCATGATCATGTGATCAAAATTAAGATGTTTAGCAACTGGTTCTTATTTATGACAGTTGCACTGTCCCCAGGGTCATGTGATCCCCTTTTGTGACCATCTGAGAAGTAAAGTCAATGGGGGAGCCAGATTCACTTAACAACTGGGTTACTAACTTATTAACTGCAGTGATTCACTTAACAACTGTGGCAAGAAAGGTTGTAAGATGGGGCAAAGCTCACTTAACAAATGCCTCACTTAACAACAGAAATGTTGGGGTCAATTGTGGTTGTAACTTGAGGACTACCTCTATATGTATGTCTTCAGAGCCACTTTCACCTCCGTTAGGTAAGATTCCTCTACTTGGATAAAGCGTCTCTCACAGGGAAGAATTTTGGCTGATAATCTTGGTAGATTATTTTTTCACCAAAAAAAATCCATTTTATGTGAATTTCATAATTTGGTAGTGATCATATATTAATATAGAAACCTCTTAGATTATTTTTTTTATATCATGCGCTCTTTTAATGAATACCCATTAAAGGCACTTTGCATTGAGTTTCAACAAAAATAAGTGTCCTTTTGAAATCAGAGGGTAAATTGAGAGTGCTTTTAATTGACATTTAGGCCAGTAAAGCTACAGAAAGTGTCATCATAGATAGTAATACTTGTATTAATTATTACAATTAATTAATAATTATTACTAATAAATAGTAATGTTCTAAATAAGGCAGTGTGCTGTGAAGATTGAGGAAAACTATTATTCTTAGTGAACCCTAATTTATATTTATTGTTCTCAATGGATATCTAGGCAACCTAGTAATTGTTGTAATAGTTAATCTTAGTGTCAACTAAAAATACTCCTTTGGTCTTTTTAGTTGCCAGCAGAAAGGGAGTGGGGGAAAACAGTGCATTCCTTAAATGTCTCAGATAATCGCCTTGGCAGCCCAAAGCTGTTGATGCGCAACAATATTACTGGAGAGCATGATTGATGACTCTTGGCTATGGATGTGTCCCATTGGAGAATATACGTCCAGGGGGTGGGAGGAAGACCAGGGTCAAAGGGGAAATGAATGATGTATTTTAGTGTCGGCAGCACCCAGCTAACACCAACATGGCCACTCCTAATAAATCTTTTTTTTTTACTCTGAGAGATGCGGCCATAGACTAAGATTTGAATGGGGATGGGTTTGTTGGAGCCCTGACACTTAGGGGATTATGTGTACTTTTTCCTTGAAGGAGTAGGTTTATGACTGAAGGGTTTTCTGGACTTGCTCTATTGCTGAAACAGATCAAATCAATATAAACAAAGTATTACAAATTAGAAATATGAGGAACCCTGCTTTATCACTGCAGCTTTTATAAAGCAGGACCATGGATAGTTCCCAGTAAGTACTGCTATCTTACCTAAAACAGGAAGTCTCAGAGAAGGGAGTGAGAAAAGTTAATGCATGAGGAAGACATCACGATCAAACTTTGGAATAAGTGGCACATGGAAGAGATTTGATTGTGAAGTCTCCTGCTCTTTTGTGGCCTGGAGTAGAAGAATTTGTGAATTGGGAGTGAATCATCGTCTGAAATTGAGGGAAAGAAATCATATATTCTGGCAAAGGGACTCTCCATATATGGATAGCATTTTAATCTTCTGAATTTCATTATTCCTTGAATAATATTGAACTGAATATTAGGTCCCAAAATAAATGTACAAGCTTATGAAAAGGTTTTTTGTTTTTTTTTTTGTATTACTGATGGAAGGACAAATAAGCGTTTTTTAAAAAAATCTTCCTATAGTTGTGGAGAGTCTTCAGCTTCCGGCAAAGGTTTTTGGAGCTCTTAAGAGGTGCTGTGGAGAAAAGAAATAAGCAAATCAATAAATTCCACTTCAATTCTTTCAGTATTTGAATCAAGGCTGTGTAATTTATTTCAAAATATATTCCTTTTGATTTAGAAATTTCAATTATATGTTTTCCACTGTCTCATGACCTACAGTGGAAATACAGGCTCCATTATAGTCATAAGTTTAGGACTACCTGTATTCTTATTAAATGACCAATACCAGATGTTTTGAGGCAGTATTTATAGCCTTAGGTAATAGAAAGTGTTTGGTCCCTACAATGAAATATTTACTTTATATGGTTTTGACATTTTTTGTATGTATATACTATATGTAGTTACTTATGCATATATTAATAGTGCAACTTGGTCTTGGACAGTAAATAAAGGTAAAGTTAAAAGGTAAAGGTTTCTCTTGTACAGTCATGCCTGGTGCTCATCTCCGTTTCTTAGTTGAGGGAGCTATCAATGTGCTAGATGGCAACATTGAGGCCACGCCCCTGCGTGCCATTTTGGAATTGTCACAAGTGAGGAGGGGGGAGAGGTTGCACAGGACGCATGGATAGGTGTGGGATGTTGAGTGTCACAAGGAACTCACTGAGGGGTGGGATGAAAGAGTAAGGAGGAAAGGAGCAGCGGCGTTTGAGGCTGCCGGTGGGTCTTTGCTGGAGCAAGCCTTCTCGGAGGGAGGGCCGTGCCGAGCCCTTGTAATCAGCTGGAGGGTAGAAGACCGTAATGCCAACTAAATCCGTGTCACTGCGTGCCGAGTTGAGAAAATGTAAAGAATTGTCCTGCTGACAGTGTGGTCTCTTTCCTTACTGATTAGGCTCGGAACCATGATAGGAGCCAGCTTTTTCCAAAGATGCTTTCATGGTCATGTGGCTGTTATGACTATATGCCAAAGCACACAGAATGCTGTCGCCTTTCCATCAAAGTGATAGCTATTTATCTACATGCATTTGCATGCTTTTGAACTGCTAGGTGGGTAGGAGCTGAGGCAAGAAAAGAGAGCTCACCCCATTTCATAGTTCATGGGTCTCAAACTGCCAATCTTCTGGTTGACAAATGCAGTGTCTTAGCCACTAGGCCACTGAGCCCCAGTGGATAGTAAATAAGTATAAATTATTATTAATGGTAGTATATATGTGGACTTTTAAAAGGATTGGTTTAATATGTTGCTACTTTGGAAGATTTCTAAAAGCATGAATAATTATTTCTAGTATTAATAGCTACTTAGAATAGGTATTTATTTTAAGTGTTAAAATACAATAGATATCTTACATATTGTATCTTAATCAGTTATACTCATGATTTTTCTGATGGGCAGTTGACATACTTCTGAATAATGATTTTCTTCTATAAAGTCTAAACAAAATAAAATAATGTTTATATTTGAGGACTTTTTTTTAAAAAAAAAACTTTGTCATTGTTCATTGCCACTGCTTTGTGTTTTTTTGCTGTTTTGTCCAACTGGTTGCTCTTGGCAGTGCCAGCAAGAATTAAGAAAGCAGCCTACTAATGATGCCTTTGGGACAGGACATCAGCAGTGCTGAGTGGAGCTCTAAGTTCTGCTATAAGCTCAAATTCAATGTCATTATCATCTTAAGGAGAACAGGTCCACTTTGATCATACTTTATTAAGATGTTGCTTATGCAAAAGACGAAGTAACCCAAAGCTGTACATTGTTTGCATTTGCCATTATATACAGGCTACTTGATATTTTATGAGCAAGCAAAGGAGGGGATAACACCATAACAACAACACATCTAGAATCCCCCAAATTAGGAAATAGGTGTGCCTGTGTCAGATCTTGTTAGAGGTAGGGGGAGCCTTGGTGGCACAGTTATTAATGCAGCATTGCAAGCTAACCTGTCGACTGCCAGGAGTTTGATCCTGAACAGCTGAAGGTTGACTGATCCTTCCATCCTTCTGAGGTCGATAAAACGAGGACCCAGATTGTTTGGAGCAATATGCTGACATTGTAAACTGCTCAGAGAGTGCTGTAAAGCACTATTGATAGTGGAAGAGGGAAGTACTAATCCTTGGGCTGATTGGTAGCAATGTGCTTAAAGGGTATGAGATTAAGACATAGGGGAGGAGATAACTGGTATTTAGTCCAACTGAATATGAGAACAGGGCATTGCTTCCCTTCTTCCTGCATTTGAATTCAGTTAAAAATAGTCTCTTGATAAAGAAGAGTTAGAGTAGGTTGACCTTGAAGAGGTCCGAGGAGCAGAAGTTGTGCATATAGAGCTGTTCAAGAAACATTCAATGCTCATGACTTTATTGATTTGGACTAGTCTGGTAAATGTTTTTTCCAGTAGGACAACTATCCATCTTTTTACATGTAAACTGGTTACATCAGTGACCGGATATATAATCCTTTATTTTCTAAAGGTTAGCACATTCTGCCAATGATAACAAAATTACAGCTTCAAACGTAGCCTTTCCCCTCTACAATATATCTGAGCTGCTTCTAATTCTTCAGTTCCTTCTTTGTTAGCATTCTTATGCATTTAAAAGTGGGACGCTGTTTTGAACCAAATATTGTTTCAGAAAAAGAGAGTCATTGCTTTTATCTTTGTATTTTGAAATGAATTTCAATTTATAAATGTATTGAATTAATTTACATTGTAGGAACAATTCAAGGTGAATCCTATATCAATTAAAATGAAAGTTAGTTTACTTTTCCATTCTGGGAAATGTAAAAACTAGTTAGCATACCTATAGAGGATAGTTGTAGATATTATGTATTACATAATGTATAATTATGAGGGGATCACATTTTGTTAGCTTTTACTCTATCCTCTTTTTGTCTACTATCTTTTCTTGAGTTTCTTATCTTCAGATATGTTGAAATTAGGTCAAACAGACTGAGAACTCTGGGAATTGAAGCTTGTACAGTAGAAGTTGGGGAAGTTTGGTGTAGAGATAAGCCCATACTAAAAGTAGAGATGAAAATCTCTCTCTCTCTCCCTCCCTCCCTCCCCCCTCCTCCTGCCCCCCCCTTATCTGTGTTCCTCTTTGTATGCCACATTTTTGGTTCCATTTCATTTCCAAAAGCAGTTAATTATACAGTACCACTCACTTCACCAAATGCTGTCATGTAAATAATTTTAATCGCACTGGAAACATAGGGTTAATGTACTGGCAATTTGAAAATGCTCTGGTATTTCCCTTTGTTATGAAAGGTTGATAGCCTTCTAATTATTAACCTGTTATCTTGTCTTCCCTGCCAGCTTTCTTAAAATGAGTTCCCTGCCTTCACTGACAGAATTGCTTAGGCAGAGACTAGATTTTCAGATGCCTAAGATACCATCATAGAAAATGAAACTACAATTCCAGTTATTAATCTATATATTTCTTGCACATTAAGGGCACGAACCAGCATATTTATGTTTTATTGAATAAAGTAAAGGATTGTAGACTTTAAAGAGCTTTATTTTAGCTGAATTGTGTCAGTGAGAAAGAAAATTCATTCCTTTCTGTTACCTAGCTTTTTTCTTTACTCATCAAAACCATTTCCCCCATTTTATACAAAAAACCTATAAGAGGTTTCTGGTTTATCATAAATATATATATTTTTATCTAAGCAAAAAAATTAATTTAGTATCTCTGCAAGTTGCATTATCTTCGCCAATCTAGTTAACTATCTTTTAAACTGTCTAACAAGAAAGATGATTTATATTAATTCGGTTGTCATCTATTGAAATGTGTACTGTCCATGCAAAGTTTTGATTACATTGGCAAAATTTTGCATTACTTTCTATTCTGTATTGCTCCACTTATTTCTGTACTTAATTTTTTTTAAAAAAATTCCCAGTCTGCTTCAATATTGTGTACTTGGGCCATGCTGCTTCCTGCTACATCCCCTTTTATTTTCTTCCTTGTTGCAGAAATAGTGTAGGTACGGTACTATACTGCATTGATAATGTAACATAATTTCCTGAGATAAGGTGGTAGCTGTACCGGATGATATTTCATAGAAAACCAACACTGCATATATATAGTTTTACATTTTTGTGTTTGAGTATGCATGTATGTTTCTATGTACATATGTATGTATATATGTGCCCTTACATTATTTTTTGGGAGATGTTTATTGGGACATTTTAACCTTTATTCTTCTTTCTCTCGTTTTGTTTCTTATATTTTCTTGCTTTTCCTGCACATAATTATATACATAATTACTGCTGGCAAGATAACACCTACAGCTGCTCTGTGAAGGAACCCAGCCAAGGCTGACAATATTCCTATGCAGCATTGATTGCCAAGTCACCAATATATACTTGTCAGCATTTCTTTCATTTGTTTGGCTTCTGACTCCAACTTTTTAAATATGTTAGCATATTGTAACTGATAACAACACTGGGAATTTTATCAAGTGCAGCTTGGTCAAGTCTTTGTATTTTATGTAACTGATAACAGGGTTGGCAATCATAGGCCTTTTAGGCATGTTAACTGCACTTACATTCACCTGTAATTTATCCTTGTTAACGTTTTACCTTTTTCTACATTTACCAGTGTCAATGAAACTGTTGCCCAGATTTATTATTATTGTTGTTATTGTTTATCCCAGAAGCTTTTCTGCTCTATGAGAGGAATCTGTTCTCCCAGAGGAGTAGGACTACTTACATTTTGTCTACTTCTTGCGGATATACTTGTTTCCAGCTATGTTTTATTTGCGACATGACTAGATGCCAATGAATCCAGGAAATTGAATTTTTATGCCAGCATAATCCACCCTTGACCAGCCCAGTGCTCTCATGTGAACTCAAATTAACTGCTCTATTTGAAAGAGTTGGAGGTGGATGTTCAATCCCTTTCTAAAAAATTTCAAGTGCATGTGTTCTGTTTTAATAGAACTTTGGTAGCTTTTCATTACAAATTTATTATTTTTCAGGTGCTGAGCAACAACGGATAAATGTTGCTCCGTCTTCAGAACCTTTTACTAACTGGAGATCTGTATTATCACCAACATGGCCTTCTAAAGAACTTGAGTCTTCCTCAGTGGGTGACATTTCAATGAGGCAAGCCTTGGAGAATGCTAATTTGCTTCAGATAATAAAAAGTACATTAGCGGGAACTCGGACCAGAACTATGGATCAAACTAGGCTTTTACCAACTCTTTATCAAGGCAGTGGCAACAGTGCATCGCAGGAACCTTCTGAGGTATCAACTGAATCACCAACGAAGCGTCAGGAAGCTGATGAAATGACTATTGTATCAGGTTTGCCTCAAATTAGTGTGGCCCCTGCATTGTCTACATCATCATCAGTGACACATCCAGCTACTACTTTGTCATCTCAGATAATTCCATGTACAACATCTTCCATTTCAAATGAAATCACATTGAGATCAAACATATTTCCAAACTTTCCATTACCATCCCCTTTGTCTTTGATAAAGGATATACCTCATATCATTGTTGTTTCCAAGCCGTCTGTGTCATCTACCAAAATGCCCTCATCCATAAATGTGAAACATTTATTCAGCACAAACACAGCTAAATCTAATTCAAATAAAAAATCAGGTAATTCACTGAGCACAACAAAATATGTGTTACCTAGAAAGGTTGGCAATGAATCTTGGGTTGCTACCCTCTCTTCTAGTTATAATTTTGAATTGATTAATAAGCATCCCATAGAAACAGCCAAGAGAGATATATATCAAAGGGATAGGAAATGGCATCCATTTGCTTTCCGTGCATTAATACCCAGTGAGGTTTTTGATGTACTACCTACTCAGAAAGCTGCACTGAGTTTTAGAAAAAATACTTTTTTTTCTGAATTAATTCATAAAGCATCTTCTACCCCACCATTTACAAGTAAACCAATGGACATCATGGAAAAAGGCAGCATGTTTGTAACCACATCATACCCAATTCTTAAAAGCAGGAAAACAATTCCATGGATTTCTGCATCAGATCTTCATACCTCAGGTGCTCTGTATTCATTATCAGAAACCATTACTGGTGTGTCCTCTATGATAATATCACAATCTACAGGAGAGAGAGCATTAACATCTCCTGAAAGTCAAAAACTTTCTCATTTGACTAATACGTCTTCCTCAACAGTGCCAACTCTAGTTATTTCAGAAGCAATAAGAAAAGATAATGCAATAGCGCAAATACCAACATTGGCAACTGTTCCTAGCTACCATTCTACAGATGAGGTTCCTTCCTTAATTATGAGGTCAAACTGGCCACCTTACATAGCAGCTGATTCTACTGTTTCAACATCAAATTCTAACTTTGATTCAGAAACCAATTTCACAAATTCTCACGTCACAGAATCAACCTGGGTTGATACTCCTGATAGAAATTATGAAGCTACTATATGGCCTTCTAATTTTTCTATGGAGAAATTATTGCAACAACAGTCTTTCACAAAAGATTCTACAATGTTCTCAGTTCTCAGTATCCCTTCATACTGGTTTTTGGAGACACTGTCCACAAAGTTTCCTTTAACAATTCCGGTCAGCAAACAAGCACCTTGGGAAGAAATGCTTCTGAATGGTTTTTCACAAGAAAGAACAACTTTTACAACTTTTCCAGTTTCTTCTCCAACTTCTTTTAGAGACCTTTTGAAATTTCCCTCTACTACCACATCTATAACTCCACTTAATGATTCTATGAAGCTAAAGCCAGTAGAATCTAAAGAACAAAACCCAAATCTTAGTTTAACAAAACAAGAGAAAAATTCAGTAGTATTCACAACTTTAGGCTCACATTTATCTCAGCCACTTTTAAATAATTCTGCTGATGAACATTCACATATGGTTGACACAACTTACAAAACTGCTATGACAACTTCAGACATATATGATTTGGTCTCAGGCGAACATTTGAGAACCCCAGCAACATTTTCCATGGTCCTTACTGATGCCACTTCAGAAAGCAACTTAGATACATTAAATAAAGCTTTAGTTCCGCATTGGGACAATAGAGATTGGCACTCCACTACTGATGATAGTGTGTCTTCAGGAAAGAAGACAACCCAGAAATTCTTAACCACAAAAGATATTGCAAGTCACACAGCTTTAGCAAGAACATATTCAAAGATTCCTGTCTGGAAACAATCAACAAGCTATGTAAAGAACAAACCGTCCAGTTCTTCAGTAGCATCCATTAATATAACTGCAACATCTGTTCAGCACATTTCAATTGCACCTTTCACTAAAATGAAGTCTAAATATTTCTCAGAATTTAACATACCATTATCTTCCATAGAAACATTATATTCACCTTCTTTTCAAAACCAAAATATGTTGTCACAGATCACAGAAATGCCATTATTACAATCAGAACGAAAGATATATACATCTCAAAATTTTCTGGAAAATTTCACAGTTGGGAATACTAATTTCACTTTAGGTTATCAAAAGCAGTCCTATTCTACATCTAAAGATTTCCCAGCTACTAACACCCGAACATCTAATCTGGATACATTTTCTACAACTTTGTCAACACATTCTCCTTCATGGCTGTCTACTGACAAATTGCACAGGACACCCAAACCTCAGACAAGAAACTCTGAAAAGTTGTTTACCTCAAGAAACATGTTTTACACCTCACTTCCATTTTCATCGGCTTCTCAGTTCATTACTAAATTAACTGTTCCAATAAATAATGAAGTTAGTATAATTAGTAATAAAAAAGCTCTTCCTGAATCAATTGTAAGTTCAGTGCCAACATTAAATGTTATCAAAGAATACTCGATCGTAAGAAAAACAACAGACTTTGTAAATATCTTTAATTCAGAAACACATAATCAATTGAGCAAACCATCTACAGCATTAACTACTAGAATGTTGCACACATATAATACAAATAATGCCCAAGGTACAGTTAAAATACCTAATGAGATCACCACAATCACTCCATTGCAAACACGTACCCCTTTTGCAGCTATCATAACTTCTATCCATGCATCACAAACGCAGCTAACTTCTTTGTTGCCAACAACCAACTTTACTCATTCTGTCATTACAGTGTTACCGTCTGTGTCTCCTGGTGTATTATCATCTCTAGCAACTTCAGAAGCAACACCAGTTACAGGAAAATCAGCTCCAACATCACCAATGCTGACTTCATCCTTGTTCTCACTGAGCACTGACAATTCACCATCTGTGATGGCATTAAGCACGTTAAAGTCAACATTAGCAAAAAATAACACTGTCACAAAAATGGCTCCAACGTTAAGCCCAGTAGTAATACATGCAAATTTTCCAGTTGTATCAAGGGATGGTTCTATAATACCTGAATATATCACTAGTTCATCCCCAATTCAGAAATTTAGTACAGCTTCAGTGCCCACAACACATGCACCAAGACAAACTGAAGCATTACTCGACACCAAGAAATCCACAAGCCCAGACATCAGTAAAACACCAACTGCATACCCATTAACAATGACAGCAGCTTTGACATCTATTACAGCATCAGCGAAAACAGCTAGACTTCTCCCTACATCTGCTGAAAATGCTTCTGTTGCTGCTACTGAATCAGCTTTTGTTAATGTGACAACAGTTCTCCCTCTGGAATGCCAACTGTCCAGAAACCTGCTTGTTAAGACAGGTATGAATATGTATACATTTGGATGCTAGATATTGATTTTGATTATGAAATTGTAATAATTTCCGTTTTTTAAAAATTAGTATAGTAAGTGAAAAGGACAACGGTAGATAGATACTATTTTTTAAATCTTTTTTTTACACAGTATACCTCAAAGTTCTTATAGCACAGTTCTAAAATTAGTAGTGCTTGAATTAATGCTGAATGGCTGAAAAGTCTGCTTAATCTCAAGGCCAAGAGTTATCTAGTACAGTGGCCCCCCAACCTTTTGGGCACCAGGGATCGGTTCCTTGGACAGAGTTTTTTCCATGGACTAGAGGAGGAGTGGTTTCACAGGCTGCCTGCATCCCGCGGGTGGGGCTTCACTTGTTTGCAAGGACTGGTTTCTGGCATGCTGCAGACTAGTGCAGGTCCACAGACTGGGGTTTGGGGACCTCTGATCTAGTAAATAGAGAATCTTGATGTATTACATGGATGTAGGGGTGGGATTCTACCTGGTCGGACCAGTTCTGTAGAACCGGTTGTTATGATTCTGTGCAGTTTGGAGAACTGGCAAATCGCACCACTGGCTGGCCCCTCCCCTCCCGCCCCTCCCCTAGTCACCCCTTACCTAGCATGTGCACCATCCAACTTGCCTGCGTTGTGCCTTCACTTAATTTTTAGTAAATTGCTATTTTTCCTTCCCCCCCCAACGATCAGCTGTTTTGAATATTGCCTGTACCTGGCAATTTAGATTAGCTAGAAAGCAGGAAGTAGCTGTTGTACTGCTTCGCCTTCACTCAGGAGGTGTTGTGGTTTGCCAACAGCCTGTGCAGACGGCAGAAGAATCGGACAGTGGGGAAGAACAGGGACCAGTTCGGGAGTCTGGGGAGGACTCGGGTGAGGGTCCTGCATCCGTTACAGAGATGGGGCCAGGACCATCTGGGAGTTATGTGCTGACTCTGGAGCCTCCATAATCTGGCAGCAGCGAGGCAGAGGAACAAGGGGAGCCTGTTCCCAGTGCGCATGTGCGCAGAGCTGCCAGAAGGCAAGAGCAGCTAAGACAAAAGGGGCGACTCGGAAGTAAGGCTTGGAGGTGATTGCCTCTCCCATAAGTTATAAAAGAAGTGCAAAGATAGGAAAACCTTTGCAGGAAGCAAAGTTGCTCGCTTTGATTGGTTTGGACTCTGAAAGCTCTGTGGTGAATTTGTTCTCTGTTTGGTTTTAAAAGATTAATTGGGATTGTAGTCGTTGGTAGTACTTCAAGTAAGATAAGGTGCATTCTTACAAGATGTCTCCTGAATAATTTTGGCAGACATCCCTGGGACTATTTATAACTGGTTAAGACTCATTCCGGGCTGTGAATGACGATAATTCACAGCCATTGAACTAAAATAAAAGAGTTTTGGATTTTATGTGTGTTTGTTGGTGTCTCAGGAAGCCTTGGTCAGAACAGGAGGCTTCCTTGAGGCCCAGTCAGGGGTGGTATTCAGGGGGTTGGTGGGGGGGAGAAGTGCCCTGAGAGCAGAGCTGAACCTTCCTTAGGACTGAAGCTTCTATTTTTCAGTGCAGACTCAGATTACAGAAAAGTAGATCTGTGAGTGAATCTGTGATTCTGTGAGCAACTCAATCTGCCTGCCTGCTTTGCCTGATTTTAGGTAAAAGTTGCTTTTTTATTTATAAAATATTCAATATTTACATACATGATGTATTGTGAATTAATTTTGTGAGTTTCTTTGCTAGCAAATTTTATGAGTTTGCTTGCAAGCAAATTTTATCTGACAGACTCAGGCAGCAGATTGCAGAAAAGTAGATCTGTGAGTGAATCTGTGACTCTGTGAGCAACTCAATCTGCCTGCCTGCTTCGCCTGATTTGGGGTAAAAGTTGCTCTTTTTTTTATAAAAAAAATCCAATATTTACATGAATATTTACAATATTTACATACAAGCTGTGCCCAGCCAGTCACATTACCATCAAGCCACACCCACAGATTAGGCCACACCCACAGAACTGATTGTTAAGAAATTTGAATCCCACCCCTGCATGGATGGGCACCAATTGATGGTTAAGGTACAAAGTTTGACACCAGGGACTTCAGGTAGGGTAAGTCCATATCATGCACATAGGAAGGCTAGGTTTGGGAAGATTTTTTTTCTAATTCTGATATCCTTGTTATAAAGATTCCCTTACAATTTTCTTCACTTTCTCACCTCAAAATAGCAGGAAATTCCTTTCAGGTTTTAGCGGTTTTGTACTCTACATGATGCCGCATATTTTCCAGTTGTAAGGAACCGTCCAGCAAAGATTTTACAAACATACATGGGATAATGTGCTAGTTTGTTCATCAAGGTTAAGACCTTTATAGCTGATGTTACTGCCTCATTTCAACCATCAACTTTCTTTTAGCTGACACTAGACTTGTAATCATATTGATAAGAATTGAAAGACACAGCTCTTTAATAAGTAAGTTATTACAAGAATTATAGAAGCAGTTAATAATGGGTTTGCTCAGTATAAAATATAAACCCTATTGTTAATAAATTCAATATTTATTATTTCTGACTTTTCCTCACCCATATATTGCTGGTGGCTTGAGATCTCCTTCTTCAAGGAGTGGTTTTCATCTGTCCCTCTTACCTTTAATCTGTTTGGTTCTGATCTTGCCAGAAGTCTTATACCTTCCTAATGTATAAGCTTATTAAGAAGATCCTCATGTGAACTGTATGAGAAGCATGTCTTCCCATGATTATGGGTAGGATTTGGGAATTGGGAATATTGTGTTTCTAGATGGGAAATTGTGTCTTTGATTCTAGGCTTCTGTTTGAACATGCTATTACCTCTGTTCCTGTGGATAATCTATACCTGGAGATAAAGGATGGGACCAGCTAGGGAACATTGATTTCCTGATCCTCCGGATTCCACAAATGGCATTTTCTAAGGTGCTGGCAATATCAAGATCTGCTTAATTCCCCTGTATTGTCCTCTTCTTCCTCCAAGGCAGTCTTTCTCAAGCTGGTTCCTAGATTTCTGAGAGTTGCAGTACTTTTAGAGAGTTCCAGAATAGGAGAGGTTGTTCTGCCGTCACACCACCAGATATTCTATTCATGAGAGCATTTAATGAAATGGATCCAGAACAATTTGCAAAACTGGGATCATGTATAAAAGCCAATTTTATTAGAAGGCCAAAATAAGGAGAGAAGATTTTGTCATCAAGTAACAAATTAGGAAACTTTATGAGAAGCTGGAGATTCTTCTAGGCCAGAAATATTGCTCTAAGAAACGTTTATCAGTAAGGATTTCTAATTATTTAATTATGATTATGATGACATAGTTGCTTTTGCTGGTTTAAACGATTAACTATTAATGGTCTTTGACTGTAAATAATAATCTTTATCTGAGTTCACGTTTTCAGTACTAAATGTAAATTCCCTTGTAGAATTCAATTTGTTTATAAATTATATGGCCAGGCATTGTGATTTGGAAAAAAATATATAGAAAAAATATATAGAAAAAGTGAACAAAGGATACTTGTAAATAAATATGCATCTTTACATTCCAGTATTGTTTCTGAATACAAGAAGACTGCTGCTGAGTGGCTCCTTGAAACAAAATGTCACTAAAGGTCTCACCCTGGCATTGCGGCAAGCTTTCAATCAAAATGTCAATGCACAAGTAAGCAAATTTGGTGTCTGTTTTATAATCAGATTACACAAGCTAAGGGTTCTTTTTAACGTCTCTGTGAAAAATGTATAGAACTGGCAGAATTGTTGCGAATAACAAATATGAAAACAAACTATTTTTATTTACCAGTTCCTTTTAGAATATATTTCCTTGATTTTAGGCAGAGCAGAGCAGAAGCTTTGATCATTAAGACTGAAAAATCTGGCCAGTTTGCAATGAGCAATCTCTGGTTGAAAATGTGTCAGTGTCAGGAATGGAACATGCAACTCATTCCAGCGGAATGGGACTTCTATTATTTTAGATATATATTTTAGCTAACAATGAAGCAGTGGAATGGCTTCCTGTCAGAAGTTGTGATTGCTACATCACTGGAGGCTTTAAGAGATTGGACAGTTCTTTGTCTAAAATGGTGTAGGGTCTCCTGCTTGAACATGGGGTTGAACTTGAAAACCTCCAAAGTTCCTTCTAACTTTGTTACTCTGTTATTCAGTTCACTTGTAGGAGAGGTAATAGATCAATCTGAAAAAGGGGAACAGCATACAAAATTTACTTGCAGAATATTTAAGGAGATACAATAGAGAGCTATTACTGTTATTAAGCTGTTATCTGGTTTGCATAATATTTTGGTTTCTACAAGTTTAGTATAATAGTTCCATTGCTGTTTTTCCTTTATTCCAAAAGAATAATGGTCTGTATGGATTTGTAAAATGCATAGTTAGTAGTCCATTCCAATGTTCCAGTGTCTTGTAAGACAAGCTCTTAATTCATATATGCATATAGTATAACATAGAACCAAGAAACTTACCATATGTATTTTTCTATAACAACTTGCATTTTTCCAAGACACTGTAACTGGTGTAGAGTTTAGTAATATAGAACTAATGAATAATAAATTAGCCAACAAAGGGAATAATCCATTTGAAGTAAGTCAGGTCACCTAAGGCCAAGGGCTTTTCACTTTATGCTCATTCTTCAATGAGTTCTTATTTAAAAAAACATTTTTAATTATTCATAATTTTATTGAAAGGGCAATTTTGTCTTGATCATTTCTTTGATATTAACAATTTAATCTTTTTAGTTCCTTGAACAGAAGAGTCATACAGTTCTCTTAGTGATCTGAATCGAAACTCTTAATTGTGAAGAATATGAAATGCATATTTATCTTTTTTTATTTTTCAGATAGAAATTCTGGAACAATCAAACAATGTTACAGTTGGTTACTATGTTACTCAGGACAGACTCGTTTTCATACCTGCTGTGGTTATTGAAATGCTAATTGCTTATGGTGTTACTAATGCCACTTTAGATATTAGGAAACATGTGCCAAATCTTCATTCTGTTGCTGTCTTAGCCTTGCCATGGAGCCCATTGCCAGCTTATCATTTTCAGCTGAAAACAGGTAAATCTTCTCTAGTGTACAATCTCGGAGATAATAGGGTTATATCTGTTAGTACAGCTACAAATTTCAGTGTTAGAACAGGAAATAAAAAAGTCTTTGTACCCCCAAGGTTCTTCTAAATTGGAGTGTGGAACTAAACTTACCCCCAAAGAGACTGTGCTCCAGTAATCAAAATGTATTAGAAGTGGGTATTCCTCCCCTCCCTGTTTAAGGCTTGTTCTTCTGTCAGATAGTATTTGAGAAGAATTGGGTCAATCTGCCCCTTGAAAATTAAGAGAGTGGCATTTAATTAGATAAAATTAGCTATTTTAATTGTAACAATGAATTAGCTAGTAAATTGCTTAAATTTGTTTTAAACTATAGATCTGAAGCAACAAAGCACACTTTTTATATGTGTTACAACAACATTTGATTTTTGTTATTCCTTTAACTGTGTCATACTATTTTCCTGCTCTTTAAAAAAGTTTTTAACACTCTTCAAGAAGGTTGGCAGGGTGGTTAACAAATACCACTATTAAAAGTGTCTGTTCTACATTTACCATCTAAAAACATGACACAGGAAGCAAAAGTGTTAAAGGAAAAGCTTCCAAACAATAGTACTGATTGCATCTATAATAATTACTTGGATTGGAACTGATTTACTTGAAATAGAAACATAGTGGTTCATACTACTAGCATTACTAAGGTAGTCCTCAGGTTATAGCCACAATTGGGAGTGAAATTGTGATTGCTAAGAGATGTGGTTATAAAATATGATATTACATGACCCATATCACAGAAATCCTAGGTAGCCCTGGTTGCCATTGTAAATTCAAGACATACAAGTCATTAAGCAGGGAGAGGGAGGGGTCTCAAGTAAGGAGCGCGGGGTGCTGTGGGGGCGTGATGGCTGGCACAGGTTGCATGCAAGTTGTGAGAGGGCTGGCATAGGCTTGTGTGCAAGTCAGGGAAGGCTGAAGGAGGACAGGCAGAGGCTGTGGGCTGCAGCCTGGACAAAAAGTGGGAGCAACTTGTGACTTTCTCTGCTGGCTTCCCCCTTGACATTGCTTGTGGAGAGTCAGCAGGGAACTTTGCAAATAGTGATTATGTGACACAGCTTTCTGTGACTTTGTAATCACGAACTGAGCACCTGAGTACCTGGACCATGATCATGTGATTGTAGGGGTGCTGCGGTGGCCAGAATTTTGAGGACTGGACATAAATAACATTCATTCAGCACTGCCATAATTTCAAACAGTCACTGAACAAATGGTTGTTAAGCAAGATATACTTGTACTATATATAGTACAAGATATACTTGTACATGTTCTGTTTTAATGCCACATTATGCCATATTATGAAATCTTGTGCAGTGAATTTTGTTCTGTTTATTTAGAAGTAAATTTTGAATTCAATGGGCTTAATCCTGATTAGTGTGAATGTGGCTGACCTTGTTTGGGCTTAGAGCTAAGCATAGCTGGGAGAACTCCATGAAATATCAAGCTAGATAGGCCAGTAAAAATCATCCTAGAAGAAAGAAATGGCCATCCACTTCAGTCCTGTTGCAAGAAGACTACCTGATTGTGTTGATGAAATCATTAGAAATCATTAGGAATGTTTGACTTGAAGAGACTTTGTTTTTCAGGATATGTGTAGAGTTACAAGTTTTAACAAAGCAGAGAATGTATATTCACTAAATGCAATGGCTCTTGTTCATCTAGAATTACAGTTTGTGGATGAATCAGACAACATACAGTCATGCAGATTTGTTCAGACAATGGAACAAAGATTGCAGAGGGCATTTCAAGATGCTGAGAGGAAGGTCTTGAATACCACTAGCAAATTAAATGTTCAGGTAAAAATTCTTATCTTTATCAAATTATTACTATGTACAACAGGTGAATATTTTTCCAGGTCTTATTTTTATCATGTTATCAGTATAATTGGAAAACCAATATAAATATATTTTATTATTACCATTTATTAAGAGAAAATTCATGATTCATATGATGACAGTTGTAATTTATTATTCATTTTATTATCATCCATATATTATCATTATTCATTTGTTTAATAGATTTATATCCTGCCCTTTTTTTTGTACAGGAGCTCAAATCAGTATCCATAATGCTGTCTCTTCTTATTTTGGGTTGAGAGAGTATGACCAGCCTAAAGTTACCCCAATGAGATTTCATGGTTGAGAGTGGGTCTCCCTATTCCTTGTCTAACACCTTAACCACTGCATATATGTATGGAATCTTATTTCCATGTGTATATAAACATACACAAGGGCAGCTATTCTTACAAAATTGTATTTCACTTCTATACATCTCTCATACTTTTCTGTTCAATATGCCACTTTCTTTGGAGCCAAAGGAATACTGTTGCTGTATCTCCAGCAATACTTTCTGTGTGTGTGTGTGTGTGTGTGTGCTATGACAAACAGAATTTGAGATTTTGAGCTGGACTTTGTATTACAAAAAGGATTTAGAAATGCAGAAATTTATTTATCCTCTCTGCAATTATTTATCTGCAAAGCCGATTGCATGAATGAGTGTTGATGATGGATTGGTTGCCTTGTATTTCTCGGGTTTTTGTGTGTATGTGTGTGTGTTTATTACTTTTAGCCTCTCAGGGTTGTGATCTACAAGATCGGTGGCTATATAAATGTTTTAAATGAATGAATGAATGAGGTAGCTAGCTAGCTGTTGTAGGACTCCCATGTACAATAATTAGCAAAGACAGAATTCATCTCAAACTGGTCTTCCTATAAAATTACAAAGAGAATATGAGAACCAAAATCCTATTCAGGATCTGCAAAACCAGTAGAATTGTGTTAACTGCCCAGTTCACAAAGCATAGCACACCAAATCAAGTGAATACAGTCCAGTTTCACATTTTAAAGCAGTTAAGCTGTATGAATAATGGATCTTAACCCCTTATTTGTAGTTATTATTGAAAGATTACTTAAGAATACTGGCTGCATTTCTCAAATGCTATAAAACTAAACCAATTGTTTTTATTTTATGGATATTTGAATCTTTTAAAAGCTATAACTAAAAGATAGGTGCCATCATAATTCTTCCCCTCCCCCTAAAACCACCTACTGATTGATGAAGGAATCTTACAGCAGTGTGTGTTACTAAATGGAGCAACGGCAGAATTCAATAATCATTCCAAGTTTTACATTCAGTTAATTATATACTCATTTCCAGATATGTAGTTATATTCTATACTGAGTGGTAAAAATCAAAATAAAGTTTAATAGGATCCTTTCTAGTTGACTAGTCATGCCAGAAATCCACAGGGACATGCCAAAGAAAAGAAATGTCAAAAATTTGGCTTGATAAGCTTGACTGGCAGATGTGAACTGTTTGCTTTGTGTAGAAAGAGTATGAATCATATACAGTAACTGCTTTATGAAAAAATGAATTCAGAACAAGAAATAATTTATTTGGCATTTGAATAATTTTTATATGAGTAAACTGATCTATATTATTATCAGTTTGAACTTTTAACACCTTTTAGCATCATATAAATATCTTCCTTTTTAAATACAATTTAATGGTTTTTTTAGAATAATACACCCTCAAAGCAGATAGAACAAGAAGCCAGCAATGAACAAGAGTGATAGGACCTGATACCTATATATTCCTCCCTTGTGATATTTTTGTTCTTCATCAGTACAAAATCTTGTAATAGCATCTTCTTATCATAGATGAGATTTTTATCTCATTGTATTAAATCTGTTTGAGTTTTCTTACATTTAGAATGTGCCTGTAAGCAAGAATTTGTTTGGTTCCTTCAATTCATGCATGGTGCACAGCATAATTTGGGGGCATTTTTAAACTAATAGAGATGAGGAAGAGTTATATGTGCTGTTTTGCTTCTTCTTTGAGCATCAAGAAAGGATGGCAGTCTTGTCTGCCCCAGATGTTTGCTGCAGGTCTGTGCAATTAGACTTGCATAATATGCACTGAAAGCATGTGGTAAACTTTTGTGGGCATAACATTACTCTGTTGAAAATGACATTACCATGAAGACAAGACACATTTCCCATTTGAACTTCCTCCACTCCCTATTTGTAATGGAAGAAACCTGAATGAAATATTGTCTCCCCCATGCATGGAACATGCCATTTTTACTTCTCCTGCTTGTTCCCTCTCCCATTTCCCCCTCAATTCTACTTTCCATAGTACAAAATTGGTTATAATTTGTATATTTGATAGCCCTGCAGATTAGATGGGTGGGAAAAACTGTAAGAACAAATAAGATTTGAAAGTTTTGAATGCTCAGCTCTTAAAATTTAAAAATGGAGCAGAACCAAACATAACAACAGAAAAGTTACCATTTTCTTACATATATACAGGCATCCAAATGGCCCATCATTATACATATAAAGAATGTGCTTCCAAGATGAGTTTTTGTTTGTGAAATAGAAATATTCTTTTCTACTGCCTGTTGGGTTGGTTGGATTGTCTATCTAAAGAGTGAAAATACCTGAGAGCATGTGTCTTTTACAGTAATAGCATGATTAACATTTACCCTTGATCTTTGCACTAATATAATAATACATGGAAAGAGCAATACATCAAAATGAACTTATCTACTCTGTCTCTATTGCAATTGTTTTATTTTTTCAGATCCTGAACACATCAAATGTGTCTCAGGCCGTCACTCTGTTTTATGTGGTGAGAAATGAAAGTACAGTCTTAAATGGCACAGTTTCAAGCAACCTTCTTAATCAGCTTTCAGCAGAACTGGTGGGATTCTATCTTACTTTCCCACCATTAACTATTGCTGAAGGTAAGTCTTCTTTACACCACTCCCTATTTTATTGTTCTATTTTTATTTTATTCACAAAAATTAAAATACAAATTCAAAAAACTTCTAAGTTTTATTTTTTAAAAATGAAGAAAACACAAAACAAACAAAACACTTATATGCATATTATCCTCCCTATCATATTATCCTCCCTAGTTGAATACTGATTAATATATTACAACAATATTAGTTTCTCACCCCTTGCAAAACAGGCCCTCCAAATTTTTAAACTACTAAATCTACTTGAAAGTTATTAGCCTGTCATCCATATACTATGTTAATGACCAAATAGTTAACAACAACAACAGAACAATAATAATAATGTAAAATTAAAGTTTCAAAACCCTCTCCTTGGAACTGTTATTGTAATCCAGGGGTCCTCAACCTGTTGGGAACCAGGCCACCAAAACGGTGGGTGAGCATGTGAAATTTCATTTGTATGGGAATTAGGTTGTATGCACTGCTGCCCATCCGCGGAACTGAGAAGGGAGCCCTGTTGTAATCAACTTGTAGAAAATTTACCAAAGCATCTATCTCAAGTTGGCCCAAAAGATAACAGTCATTTATCCTAGATCAAATATCCATGTTCTTCACATTGCCCTAATACTTGGTAATCTTTCATATTATGGCTGATCCCATAAAGCTAAGGAGGGTAGGACTTCATTTGTCCCTCAAATATAACAACAAATAGTAGATCTGCAGGCTAGATTATTAAAAAGGTATTCTGGGGAAAGGAACAATTCATTTTCATATGGTATCATGACATTGACATGGAGAGAATAAAAAAGTCACTAAGAGGTGAGTACAGTTCAAGAACATATTTAGTAATAACTGATAGGCTATGCTATTTGGAAATATTTAGTATTTAAGAACCATTGATTTAGTTTGCTTCAGATAAGAAATGTTAGTTTACTTTGCCAACCATCTTTCCTTAAAAGGGAATATGGGGAAAATCTCTATTTAAAATGCATCTGAAAAGGAAGACTGAAGGGGCTTAATAAAATTCCCCAGACTGGTTTCCAAAGTATGTCATGAGGTCATGAAATAACTATTCAG
Source organism: Notechis scutatus (assembly GCF_049901735.1). Classification (NCBI taxonomy): domain Eukaryota; kingdom Metazoa; phylum Chordata; class Lepidosauria; order Squamata; family Elapidae; genus Notechis; species Notechis scutatus. Next base: position 250,107,430 of record NC_142009.1, on the reverse strand, counting down.
TGACTTTGCTGGCAACCAAATTTTTATAAACATTGAACAATAGAGTTAAAAGAACAATATGTATATTCTAATCAAGTGACTACTTTGTTACAAAATAAACTCTAAGTTGGATCCATTTCTGTTCATTTGTTGATGGAACACATTGTTCCTACTCTTTCAACATTATATACACCAAGAGGAGTTTTATCTTAAACTTGGCATTGAAGAAGAATCTTTCAGAAATTATACCTTTTCATGTTTCTTTTCATTATATTGCAGACCTCTCCTGTTCTTTCACATAATTACTCTTTTTTTTTTTTGCTATGTTGTCTCATAAATCTGAAGAGCATATAAGGTTCATGATTTCTCTTCTGTAAATACCAATATAGAAAGAGCTTATTAATTTGCTACAGTATAATTTTAATTTATTGGGTAAAGGGCATGGAACATTTTCATACTGTCATTTCCTTTAGGCTGTAAAATCTCCATAGATGATTTAAAAAGTCGTAAATAGAATAAAACGGCTGCAATGAAATTTACTTTTGATAATTGATTGCTCAAAAATATGTTTATTGTTACATGGCATATGTGAATGTTGGCACATCAGTATACCTGTATTTTAAATAAAAATATGGTTAATGTTGCATTAATGTAATAATGAATGAATTAGCATTTATTTTGGACATATTATCTGTGTGGATATGTATTGCTACATACAATTATGAGTCTGTTGACTGCATATCAGCTTTAAGCAATCCAGATTGCAATTTTCATCTTCCCCAGCATGGCCAAAATATGTGGGCGGTACCAGTTTGGAAAATAGTTACTTATTGCATGTTGTTTGTGTATTATAACCTGCTCCCAATCTTGAAGGGCTCTTTGTGGCTTAGAGCAACCATAGAATACCTCAAGGTAGATGCTCTCATTGAGTCAATCGGGTGAAAGCTCATCAAAGGAACAATACAATTTTAATTTCTTAATAGAATATTGACAAGCAGGAGTTTCCGGTTTGTCGGCTTCGCGAGCGGCAGGATTTGCGGCTGCGCGATCCCCTGCCGCTAGCCGTTTTGGGGCTCTGACCCAGACGGGTCGAGCTAGGCTGCCCTGCAGGGGCAGCTGAAGGTAGGGGGATCCGGAGAAGGGTTTGGGGGTGCTGCAGACCCCTCCCCGGCCGGCAGAACCCCCTTTCCCAGGACGGTGCAGCGGCGGTCCGTAATGGCCGCCACAAAGAAGCTGGCAGCCGGGTAAGAATGCGCAGGAGGAAGTGGAGAAAGTGCTTGAGAGGAGAAAGTTTTTCTTGGTTCCTAGGACTCTAAGATATATTTAACAAAATTCCTGAAAAGCACGACTTTCTGAATGATACCTTCGAGAAGAGGAAAAAAGCGGCAGTTTAATGGTGCTGAAAGGATAGCTTATCCTCTTTTTTACGGAATAAAAGTGAATATTAAGAAACCTATTTTTTTAGGTGGAAACTGGCCTTAAGCGATGAGTGGGAAAAGAGAGGACTAAAAAAAATATTTGTATGCTAAGACTTTGTTGGAGGAGATGCCTTAAGGATTGAAAGACTAAAATATATTGCAATAAGATTTTAAGAAACAGATTTGGACTTTCTTTTTCTTTAATTGATACTACCCTAGGAGGAGAGAGTGGGAACTCTGTCTTGGTTTGGACTGACTGATAACTTTGGGATTGTCTTATTTTTCCTTTGGAATATTCTGGCTGTTGTAAGAGAAAAGAAAAGAAAAGATTTATAATGGCTTCTTCTATCGAGGAACTGAGAAAAGATTATGAGCAAGCAAAACAAAATGGTAAAGCTGGTTTGAAAGAAGCCTGCCTTTTTTTTGGAAATGGCGTTCATTAACTATCAACAAACATTGCAACAGATGAAGACAGCAGAAGAAGAACAAAGAGAGGAAGCCATCTTTAATAAATCTCAGAACTCGACCAAGAGGGAAGGAAGAGGGAAAAGAAGAGAAATAAAGGACTTAAGATTTAAAAAAACATTTAAGAAAGGGAAAAACAAGGTGCAAAATCAATATAAGGATGGTAAACAAAAGGGAAGAGGAATACGACGGAGAAGGGAAGCCAGTAAGGCAGAGGCTAGAAGAAGGGGGGGTAGAAAGGTTTGTTGGGAGAAGAAAGAAAGGGAAAAGGTGGAGAAAAGTTACAAAGTTTTGAAATTAAATGGGAAAAAGAAATTTTTTTAGGGATAAAGGATAAGTATAATTTCTTCAAAGAGATTTTGCAAGGTACATAAGATGATATTGTAGTATTGTATCAGAAATAGAAAATTTAAATGGCTTGAGAGTTGATAAGAGATTAAAATGTTGAAATGTTAATAATGATTGGTTTGAAAATATAATATGAGGGGAGATTTAGAATATTAAACTTTAATTAAAGAGTTTAATAAGATTATGGTATTGATGTTATTATAAAACTTTCATTATAGTATTTTGTTTTTAATATTTAGATCTATTGTTTAACTATGTATTTAATTGGTTTGGATGTATTATTCAGTTAGAAGGTACCAAGCAAAATCGGATTGGGTATTTTAAAGATTAATTTGATTAATTTAGTGGGGAGATAGAAAGGCATCATACTCTGATTAGTGATTTCAGGAGAAATTTTTTTCTTTTTAAAAGGAATGAGACAAAGGTATAATAGAGAATGGACAAAAGATATAAATATAATGACTCAAATTAAGATGATTAATTAAGATAGAATTAAGAAGAGTGAAATATGTGGAGAAGTTAATATAGAAGACTTAGAATGATAAATAAAATAAGTAATGATATGTAAGATGAGCATGAATATAATTGAAGTCCATGAAAAGAGAGATACCTGGGTCCAAGTTACTTTCCAAAAAGATCTTTTTTATGTTTTGTGTGTTGTGTGTATATGTTGTTGTTTTTTTTGGGGAGAATTAATAAAACCTTGTAGAAATATAGAATGAGAATAATGGTAACTAAGTCAGAAAGAAATAGATGAAATAATAATAATAAAATTGAATAAGAGTAAAGAGAAATAAAGGGAAATTGGATAAGAGGTTTTTGTATGTTTATATGGAAATGGTTTAAAACAGAATTATAGTTTATCTGACTTGTTAAATTTATAATGGAAAAAGGTTAAACATGTAATGGATAATGATGACTTGTGTGTTTTGAAAATTAATAAAACTTGTTTTTTTTTAAAAAAGAATATTGACAAGCAGGGGGTACATGAAGCTTCATACGGAAAGAGTTTTGAAACCAGAGCTGCTGCAGAGGAGGCCTGTTGCTTTGTCCAAATACCGTCCCCTTGTTTAGCAACTGCAATCCATTCCTTAAATAAAAATAAAAATATTATTAAGCAAAATGGTTGCTAAGTGAACTCACGTCTCTGAGGGAGAAAGAGAAATACTGTAAAAATCCCTGATTGTTGCTGCCCCATTCAATATTGTCTCCCACAATGACCGATGCCTGACAAATTTTCTTTCTCCCCCCCCCCTCCCATTTTTTTGCCCCTCGCAGTGCATAGAGATTGCTTAAACAGACTGTTTCTTCCTGAAGCTGCTTTTCTGGGCAATATAGTACTTCTCTAAATTTGCTAACATTTCACAGTGAAGGTTTTGGTAATTATGCACACAAAATTTGGTCCTAAAGGTGTGCAAAGGTCAGAAAGTATATTTTTAAATTTACAGTTGTTAAATGAGATAGCCGCTAAACAAAGAGTGGCTGTACCTCATGAACCTTGCGAGGAGAGGGACTTTTAATAGATCTTCTCTACAAGACCTGCCTGTATCAGCATTTTTCAGGCTAGTTTTATAATGACTTTTGTCTTTTCAAGAGACAAATCGTGTGGAAAATAGGCAGGAATATCAGGTTTGCCACATTAAATTATATATAAAAAAGGTGGAATACGATATGGGAGAAATAAATAACTATTGTAAAAAAAATTCTGGAGTTTGAGTAAAATAACTTTGAACTACATAATTTGTAGTTGTCAATCCAGAATATTAAAATGACTATAATAGGGTTCATGTAGACACATGAAGTAGTACCTTGGGACCTCTTATTGCAGTCTAGAAGGGGGGGGTGTCTTCAAATCTTGTTTTCACAAATCCTTGGCCATTTTTCTCCAAAGTACCCTCTTGTTCACTCATTTGCCAGACAAAAGTCTTGTGGCAGTTCTGTTCCTTGAATAGTTTGACCTGGCAAGAAGGTATATGCTAAAGAAAGAACTACTTCTTTCAAAAGAAAGAATTTATTTAGGTTTTTTTTTCTTTTTGTATAGAATAAAACTCAGTAAGTGTTATTAGTGACCTAGAAGAAATTGGAAGGAAGAAAAAAAAGAAGAAGAAATTGCTGTCTTGAGAGGTTGATTTTAATCACTATTAATTCAAGAACTAATTGCTCCCTCACCTCCAGGAACTCTCACAACTTCATAGAGACAATATCTCAACGAATGTAATAAGGAATCTATACTACAGAAAATTTTACTAATCCTAATTTGTGCCTAAATTTATAGATGTAGCCCTGTTGCTTCTGTTTTGGGGAAATATAGTTTTTCCCCTACCTTGCTTTCAGTTGCTTCTGAAGGAGTAAACTCCAACTCCAAACATCTCCTTTAAAAAGAAAGCCAACCTAAGAGAAGGAAACTATTTCCTGATTGGCCTCTGGATATGATTTTCACTGACTTCTGTTGTCTCTGCCCATCACCTGGATGAATAGGATAGCTAATTTTTTTGTCACCCTTTGAATTTCTTTTGAAGTGGATTTTTTCCACCTTCACTATAATCATATTTCAGTTGTCTTTTATTTTTACAGTTACCCAAAATCTGATGAACAAATTCAGAAGGGAATTATGATTTCAGTTTATATGCCAAATAGGAGTAGCAATAAATTACATGCAGGGTTTGATTTCCAAAGAACACCAACTCCTATATTTTATCCGGTGCACAATTTATAATGTAATCTTATAAAACTTATTTGAAAAGTGTAGATGATCTGTGTGATTTTCCCTTTGTATGTGAGTTTGACAATCTGATTCTGGACTTTTAGAAATAAGGAATACTGGCATAGCCCAAGAAAAAAAAAAGACAATTTGGAAAATGTGAGGCTAGTTGAGTATTTGATTGCTTTGTTTCCTGTTTTATTTTAAAGCACTGGAATATCCAAATCTTGATACTTCAGAAGCAACTAGAGATTACTGGGTGATTACAGGTAAATGATTTTTTTAAAAAAAACAAAACAGTATTTTCCTAATTTTCTTACCTTAAATTTGTTTTTCTCACATGAAAGAACCTTGACACTGTGAGGACAGTTAAAATGAGCATTATATCTGCCATTTTTAGGTGACTTTGTAAAGTATTAAATAGAGACGTCTGCAAATTATTGCCTTATTCAGTTAGTTCTTTGAAAAAAGAACTATGAATTTCATATCCAAAAATAATATGCCCAAGGTTTACAAGAACCTTAACAAAAATAACGAGGTATACAACGTGTTGATTTATAAATACATATTGGCCATATATACATCTGGCTGTCTCATAGCAACATACTTATACTGTTCCTCTCAGCATGCATATGAGAAGGGTTGGTTTTTCCCTGCTAGCTCTCCTTTTTCAACAATCTGCCCCCTACATTCCAAACAACTCTACTAGTGAGATTAATTTCCTGAGAAAATCCAATTTGTCTAATGGAATAAAAGACACATTCTTGGAAAAATACAAGTGGGATTTGTTTTTTTTTGTTTTTGCTAAATCATAGAACACAGTAGTTAAGAAAACATGAACATTCTCAGTCTGCATGGTTAACTATGCAAGTTGCATATTTTCTCTGCTTAAGAAAAAAAGAATTGTAAGAACAATATTTTTTTCTGCAATGCAACTGTGCTTCGGCACAATTCATTCATGTTGCAGTTTTGTGGAGAAATGTGGAATTTTCTAAATCTGCAGGTTTTGTGCAGCTGTGCTTCGGTTTAAATTACTTCCACAGAAAACATTTATCTCCTGAATTGAAACAAATACTTTGTTATGTAACTGATTACTTCCAATTTGTTTGGGCTACAGCATAAGTAGAAACCAGTCATTTCTTGGAAGGACAAATATTTCTTGTGTTTCTGTGATTCCCAGTGTAAATCTAATGGAATTTCTGTTCTTCATTTCTCAATAAATAAGCTTTTTAGAAATCTCTTTTAGAGATTTCTTTTTTTCTCTTTTGGAACTTTCAAATGTTGTTTTTTTAAGTGTACAATATTCAATATAGCATAGGGAATATACATGTGTGCAGATACTGTTTTTTATTTCACAGTGACCTTTAACAATTGTGATTATCCATCAGAACATTTTATCCATATTTTTATAATCATTTTAACATGGCAATTCATTTTTTTATTGTAATTGTCATCTGTTCATCATTTAAAAGGGCGGTGTCCACATGGAGATCAATATTTAAATTATATATTTAACAATAATCAAAATGATGCTAATAAAACAACTATTTAATCTTTTAGAACCCAAGTAAAAAAATATATAATCTTCTAATAATAAGATAAGCTATAAAATAGTATAAGCTAATTCCACAATAGGATTCATGGAATGTGCTTCCAAGCCATTTTTAAATAAAAATGTTTTACAGATACGTTGCAGGATTAAGATATATTTTAAAGACCAATTAAAGGTTACACAGTACTTGTACACATGTACAAGCCTGTATTGAATATTGTACATAAAAACACACAATACATGAAATTGTTGAAAGAAAAACATTTTTTAAAGTGTATATGTTAATATATCTTTAATTCACTGCTGCAGTATGCATTTTCCTTCTATTTTTGTAGTTATTCTCGGAGTTGACATTACATTTCTGGGGGTAAATAACCAAAGTTTTGCAAGACTCATGGAGCAACGTTTAGCACCACTGTTCATGATGTCTCATCAACAAGAAAGACGATTTAAACGAGCCACTACTATTGGCAGCTTTACTGTGCAGGTAAAGACAAGAACTAAAGACAATTCTTAAGTTTCTCCCTCTTTTGCAGTATTTGGGGGGCGGGGCGGGTATCAACCAGAAACTTCATATTGTAGTGAAGATTATGAGCAATTAAGATTTTTCTGTTCATTTTTATTACTGTTCCCCTCCATTAATTGGTTATCTGATTTGTACATGGTTGCATAAAAAGGAAATCTAAGAGCAGGATCTGGTTATTTGGTGTGTGAACCTAGGTTAGGTGTCTGATCTGTTTTGATTGGAGCGGAGTTTATGAAGCACCAAGAAGCTGGAATCACTCGGATTAATTTAGGACCTAGAAACTAAAATGCGAAAGGAATGCAAATAAATTTGAGTGTGCTATTATGTGAATATACATCAAGTGACTTTCATGGATAACAAGAGAAAAGTGAAAATTCTGTTTTTCTGACAGGTGAAAAGAGTAAGCCTACAATACAAATCCTGGCATTTAGTAGGTGTATACTCCTGTGTACTATAGAAGACAAATTTTGTATGTTTATTTTTGGTTCATCCATGTCTCTCAATAAATGAACTAATCTAGCCAGGTTTTGTTTGTGAGCTTTCTGCCAAGGAAATCAATTCCTGAACAAAGAGTTAGTGTCTGGAATACTGAGATTTGCAGCCCTGTCTATGTATAAACTTGTCAATATAGGATACAAACAAGTTCCCACTGGTATTTCTGAACTAAATAACTTCCTTCTGAATATTCATGAATGTTGCAAATTTAATTGAAAATGTAATTTAAATTTACAAGCCTATTTGCAAATTAATGTGTCTTTTGTGGGATACAGAAATGAATGTATTAACTTTATAGATGTAATTGCTTTCTATGGTCTGTATTTGTGTGTTGTTGTTTTTTAAGATGGTAAAAATGCAGCGAATTCCAGGTCCCCGGGAGCCTGCTGAATTGACTTACTATATTTTATACAATGGGGAACCTTTGTTGGGCACAATAGCTGCTAAACGTTTGACTACGGTTGATTCACAAAGGATGGCCTTGACCCTCGGATATGTTGTTCAAGTACAAGCTGATCGTAAGAAATATTTTCTTTGCTTCCCTCTTCCTCTTTTAGATGTTTAATTGTAATTCTTATGAATTGTAATGAAATTGTAACGAAAACCTTCTAGTGCTGAGACTTATTTAAAATGTTATCTTCTGTAGTTGCTTATTAGTTGCTTTTTTCTCTTTGAATACTATATCACATTCTTTAGAACAATATCATATGGAAGAACTTTCTGAGAATATAGGATATATACATAAATATGTGTGTGAGAGTATGTTATTTGTGAGATTATAATTTACATTGACCCTTTGGATTATAGGAAGTGTAAACATGCCATAATGATAGCCCAGAATTAAAACAAATCTTAGATTCAGCCTGTTTCAATGCAGTAAACGTGGCATGGTCTGTACAAACGTACTAGTCTTCGTTTTGAATTGCACAGTGTACTTTCCACCTGTCTTAGTGACTTCTTGCCTGCTCCCTGTGTTGTGATTTTTGTTTTACATTCATCTAATTTTTAAGAAGCTGATAAGTTGAGAAGCTGCATGTTGTTATAGTTGGTAGTAAAAGATATATGGTTTATATAACAACAACATCCCATATCCTGCTCATTTCTTAGAAGTCAGTTTGTGTGTATGTATTGTCAACCTCTTGTTTTACTGAAGCAAGAGATGAATGATTTTGAGAACCTACGTACCTTCTTTGCTGTTTCCTTTATTTAAGCAAGCAAGAAAGCAAGTCACCTATATCTACTCTTAACCCCAACAACTATCTAGTCTTTTCTGTAGCTTTTTGTTATGTATAAAGTGAAATGGTGTAATGAATGGTTAAGATAAGCTAAAGTGTGAAATTGTTTGAAATTGGTATCTTTTCTTTGCTTATTTGGAAACTGTGAGGAGTATATAGATAACCGAAGAACCTATCTTATATAAAGTACTTGCTGGTTTAAAGGAGGATAAAGTGGCTGAATAAAACAGATCAATATCTGAATTTGTTAAGCTAAGATTCTAATACTCTGAAGTAGGTCAACGTATCTTCTCCAGAGCAAGGCATTTTTAAATTACAGTTAAGAATTGGCTGTTTATCTATAGTTTTATCAAGACTGAAATTGTGTATATTAATTGTAGACAAAGAAAGAAGTGTATGGTAAATTATTCTAACATTGCAGATAATTTCTATGTTTATTTCCACATATTACAATATATCCTAGGTTGCAGAATATAATGCATTCTGGAATGCATTCAATTAACATTGTACAGTTCCTATACCAGGAAAAATAGTAAACTCTGACACAAATGAGAACTAAACAATTGCTCATTAATACGTTCTCACATTGGACCCAGTGGAAATAGGAACTACTTTATATAAAACAAACTATTGAGCTAAGTACTATTATGCAGACAGATAATAGCTCACCCAGATTCCTTTTGCTTACCTGTGTATTGATTTTTTTTTTTATAGTAGTGTTAGCACTTGGTTAAGCTAAATATGTTTGGTGCTTTTTATGTATTTAGATATTTTTAGGTAATTAAGACTATTATATTTTCAGAAGTTTGGAGCTGGTTTTCATTATAGTTGAAAATAGTAAGATAAAAAAATAGAAAACTAATATGTTCTACCATCTCTATAGATGTTAAGTGCAGGTAAAGCCCATTTCAAATCAATTGGGGAATAGAAATATTTTGAGAACATCTGCATATAATGGTTTAACAGTTTTTTTAAAGTTTACGACTATTGATTTCAGAATAGAGAAGCTGAATAAAAAGAACCAATATGCATCCTTGTTTCACAGACCACTGAGTAAAGAAATCCCTTAGTTTCGTGTGCCTTAATCTCCGTTAGCGATTTTCAGATTCCTAAATTATGCTAAATTGTTTTCTTAACAACTACAAAATTCTGCTGTTCTAAGCAATCTGCAAATTTCTAGTCAGATGACTGAAACATTACTTTATGGTGACATTTAGCAGATTAAGCAGTCTATAATGTTTAGGAGCCAAATTATTTCCCTTTTTTATACATAGCCATCACAGTGGCCTGCCCTCATTCTGCCTGGATTTCAGCTGTAGTCTTGGTAAAAAGAGCCAAACATAAAGTTAGTAAATAAGCTTGAATAGGTGAGACCATGCAGATACTTTCATTTCCCCCCCCATAAAGTGAACTTGTGGAAAGCACCCATTAGTTTTCCAGTTGAAAAATGCATAAAGGAACGCTGCTGCCAGTCAAATTTGGTGGACAGTTTATACTCTGGAAGTTTTGTTTTTGAAGCCAAGACTCTTGTACTGCTCCTTCATGCATTTCAGTTTATGTCCTGAAAGATGGATTTTGCAATCAATTTTTCCATGCCAATATACATATATAATATTGCATTGCCTTTAGAAATCATATTAATAGCAATGGAGTATGTAAAACTGTTCTAATAATGGCTAAAAATGATTTATCCTGCAATAGGCTAACTTCATTGGTTTCAAAAGATATCTTTAAAAATAGTGGAAAAAAAACCTAGTACTGTAGTAAAACTCATTTTTATAGACTTTTTGACCACTTTAGTTCAAAAAGAAGCCCAAAGGTATGTTTTGAATATCAGTGTACAATATTCCCCATTTTTAGGTGTTAAGACCAGTTTCAGACTGGTTGCTTATTGGTCAGATAACTTCATGTCGAAGCAGCAACAACTGCTACTCTGGGCAGAATTAATAAATGATTTTATTTAATGAATAAATGATTTTATTTAATGAATAATGATTTTATTTAATGAATAATGATTAATTATTATCATTAAAATTATTAATGATTTAATCATTACAATTAACAAATAAATCATTAATATAACAAACCATTATATTAATGATTTAATGAATTTACAACAGCAGAGAGATTTTAATTTAAAAATTACATTAGATTGGTAGCCTCTAACAATAGAAGACTCATATGCACACATTGCTGTTCTACATTTATAATGTGCTAGTCCTATGCTTTTTTGTATAAATGTCTAAATAAAATTGATGCTGTTGAATATAATTGAGTGTGAGGAGTAATCTATTTCTTCATGATAGAGCATAGTTGGTATGCTTAGGGAAAACCTCATGTCAGAGGTTTCAGTTAACATAGGAGAAATAGGAAAAAAAATTCTGACTGAACAAATAGACTAGCCTTTTCTAAACTGACATTCTCCTGATGCATTGTGAGACTAGCACCAAGATTTTGAGTCCCAGTTCATCTGGAAGAATTTTGGATTGGAGAAAACGAGAGAAAAATGTATTCAGTCAAATGGATCATTGCTCTGATTCAATGTAAGTAAACTTTATAAGTTTATTTCTTTCCTTTTCTCTTGATGTATGCAGCTGTAGTTAAAAACCCACCCAACAATTTATGGATCATTGCAGCAGTGTTGGCTCCCATAGCAGTTGTTACAGTCATCATCCTTATCATCACAGCTGTTCTATGCAGGAAGAACAAAAATGACTTCAAGGCAGACACCATGATGAACTTGCCACAAAGAGCCAAGGTAGGCTATTTTCATCCTAGGCATAGGGCATATGAATTTGTTTCTTCAGACTTACATTCTTCATCCATGTGTGCAAGATAAGTTAATTGTGTTGTGTTTAGACAAAGTTTTACGAAGGCATTAATGTATGCTCAAAGACTGATTGCACCCATTCCTACTGACAGGAACTAGCATGATTGACATCCGAAAAGGCACCACTTGTTTTTGATAATTGGATGAAAATGAATTAAATATAGGCTTGTTAAGTCTCCCTGATTCATAGGAAGAACTCTATATTTTATCCTTTGTCCTTTTGTTCCAAATAGTAGAAAATGAAAGGTATTTTTTTAGTTGATTTCCATATAATTGAACTGGAAGCAGTGCTAAACTTCAGAGTTACCCAACTCATCCCATTCCCCAACAGTAGTCACCCAGAGAATTGCAAGTAATGGGCAATATCACATGGACCTTGTCTATCAAGAGTATTAAGACTTATTCTACTCATTAAAGCACCTTTTCATTCTGTTTTTTTTTAATTTTACACATGAATTCTGTAATAAGGAGATTAGCATGTAAATGGCATCAGATGCTTGTTTTATTATTTCTGTATCAAAATTACGGTTGAATAAATTAGATTTGTTTGCTGACAGAAGCAAAGCCATTTTATTTCTGTTGTAATGATAGTGCTATTTCAGTATTTAAAATTATAAAGGCTGGCAAATAATGTGTGTGTGTGTGTGTGTGTAGATGGTATGCAGCATACCTGATTCACAGTCCATCACCTACAAAATGTCGTGTGGACATTTGTCTTTCTAGTTTCCTAAAACTGCATATTACTTAATTGGGAGTAACCTAAAATATATTAATGTCTATGTATTACAATCTAAGAATTATAAATAAACGCAGAATATTAGGATAGCATGGTTGCAAAGAAATATAGACATTTATTCATTTATTGAGTCAGCATGTCAAACTAAGCTGGTGCCACCATTCCAAAATTATGAATAAAATCTGCTGTTTAATACCTAGATTTATATTGTGGATTCCAGATTCTAAAGTAAGTGATTTTTAATATCTGCCTTTATTGAATTTAGGGCAATGAATGAATGAATGAATGAATTCTTTATTGGCCAAGTGTGATTAGACACACAAGGAATTTGTCTTGGTGCATATGCTCTCAGTGTACATAAAAAGAAAAGATACATTTGTCAAGAATCATAAGGTACAACACTTAATGATAGTCACAGGATACAAATAAGCAATCAAATCATACTAGGAAACAGTCAATATAAATCATAAGAATACAAGCAACAAAGTTACAGTCGTACAGTCACAAGTGGGAGGGAATGGTAGGAGTGATGAGAAGATTAATAGTAATAGTAATGCAGACTTAGTAAATAGTTGGACAGTGTTGAGGGAATTATTTGTTTAGCAGAGTGATGGCGTACGGGAAAAACTGTTCTTTGGTCATTTTAATAAAAAAATGGTTTCATCTTCATAAAAAATCTTCAATAGTTATTAAAATAACTTTAAACCTTCTGTCATAATAATTCATGTATAATACAAAGATTGAGGTTAAAATCTGACAATTCAGTTTCTATTTTAGTAAAGAAATAGTAGAACTATTAGCTTAATTAGATTGAGACTATTTTTAGTTATTACTATCTTAAGATGATATACTTTGTTTTAAAATTTCAGAAACATGACATTTGAACAAATGCTTGGAGATATCAGTAATTCCCTTCCGTCCCAACATACTGTGACTTTACAGTGATATACAGTGATCTATTTCATATTATCTTTTGCATATCAAAACATATTGTAATTGGAGGATGTAAGAGCTTTGACAAATTGAGAGACCCAGATAGATTATAGTTTGATAAATTGCAGCTCTAGTCTCCAGTGTGAGTTAGTTATGGCTCCCATTTTGCAGTAATTGCATTTATGTATGTGAGCAAAATTTAGATTATGTTGGGAATACTTTAACTTTATTATTCCCTAATGTCATTGCTCCACAGGCTGCCCCTGCAATAACTCTGAGGAGAGGGAATCCTTTCATTCAGGAAAATGGCTCCCATCTGAAGCATTTTTTTATAGATTCCTCTGATTTCTCTGCTGTAATACTAATTAGTATTGATTAATAACTTATTTTCATTTTAACCTCTTTGAGCATTGACTTCTTATCATAAAAGGAAAGTAGCTAATTGTTAAATATAAAAGTCTCACAGTGTAAATAGTTGTTAATAATATTTCATACCGTATTTAAATATGCTGTGTATTATTTGTGTAGCTATTTTTTAAAAGTTGTCTGACACTGCTTGCAACTCTTCTGAATGAAACATTTGATTTGCAATAGGATTACTTTATTGTTTTAAAATCTTGTTTGTTGCTGCTTATATTTTGAATATGGCTGTTAAGAACGTTTTGGTGCGTTATTTTTTAAGAATGTGCAATCCACGTTTGTGATAAGAAATCTTGGTATTTTGCATTGCTTGCAGTGCTGTGTAGTGTCTGTTTTCCTTTCCCAGCTTGCTCTGATTTCAGGTCTCAGAGGGGAACACAGTGCATAGAGCTGCGTAATCAGTCCTGTATTCCTGCTGCTAACACAGCAGCTTCTGTACACAGCAGCCCTTTACACCGAAGGCCTACCTACTGGACCATTTCATAAAAACCCTCTCTCAGTGAATGGATCTAAGCAGTTCAATTAAACCTTTAGATTAAACACTGCAGTGCATGGTGACCAAGAGGAAAAAGATTTTGCTGCACCTCTGAGGCTGCACTGTAGGAAGAATTCCTTAAAGGAATCTAAAGGAATTTGCAAGAGATCAGTGGCTTTTTGAAAAAGAGTACAGCATCTTGAGACTACTTTGATTTCTTTACCATCTTCATTGATTTTGCTTCAAGTGACTTAACTACAACATGAGGAAAAATGAGGGTTTCCCCCCCCCCCCACAGAAGAATCATTGTATATATGCATTTCTCTTCTTTTTATATTTGTTGAAAATGAGCTTAGCCAAATTTAGTTTTTTACCTGATGCAACCTGAATATGATAAAAGAATGAATTATTTAATCTGAGTGCACTAGAACTCTTTTTATTTTTAATCTTTTGACTCCATTACTATAAATAGTGCATCCTTTGTTCCTTTTAATTAATAGCATCAATTTGCAGCTAATGGTTTTAAATTTGAAAATTGAGGGGAAATGCCTTACTTTCAGCCAAGTCAATAAACTTATTCCAGTTTTCAATATAAAACCAAGAAAAGTCCCATTTCAAAATCGTCAGATAGAAAGGGCTGCAACAGTTGGAAGTTGGAATGAAATTAAAACCCGGAGCGGGGGGAGCAGCTTCTTTTGAAACAAGAAATAGAGCAGTTCCAGCCAATTAATAATTTATCTACCAGTCCATTAACCTCTTCCCACATCCTGCTATGCTGCCTCATTGTGGTCAGGAAGGGATGTTCCTGGGAAGAAAGAACAAGAAGACTGGAATGTATGCCAAGAATATATAATCCCAACAGGGTCCTACTAGTTTTGCAACTAAAGGAAATAAACATCTCTTTGGGCAGCAGCAATATAGGAAGATGCTGAAGGTAGGTTTTACTTTAAGTATATTTTCATATTGTATGGGAAAGGCAATTCCAAACCAAGAAAACCAC